>NC_036847.1:15759620-15966173 GCF_002910315.2 Salvelinus sp. IW2-2015
AATGTAAGCTTTACTTTTTGGTATCTGATTAATAGTACAACTTTCCAAGTCAAATTTGCACTCATCACTCAGTTGCACATGTTTTTTGATGCTGCAGCTTTTGTAATCTAATCGGCTCTAAGGAAAACAAGTGGGCTGAGACAGTGAAAACTGTAATTTATTTTCATCCAAAGGTTCCTCTGTGGATTTTATACAGCATGTTCAGCCTCTTGCAATTACGTTAGGGGGCAATTATGGCGTCCATAATCCAATATGGATGCCACAATACCATTAAATGGTGGTTTAATCACCTGTATATCCATGTTTTAAATTAGAGATATCTTTCAGCTTTGTGGACTGGACATATGACCTGTACCCAATACTATTTTTGTGTAATTCAGCTATGTTGGAACTCCAATAGGCATGCCATATTTACACTCAAAAACCATTGTCTGGAAATAGAAAAGGTAGTAGAACGCAACTTCCGGTACACCAACTGTGGTATAACTTGTGCCTCCAGGATTTGGCTCTTAAATCACCTCATTATTTAGAATTAAGTGTTGATTCATTGCTAGTCCAATACAGCAGCAATACAGCAGCTGTATTGGACTAGCAATGAATCAATAAATAAATGACCTTCCGCTGGCTCACTGCATTTGTGATGCGCATTGGGATGTTCCGGTGCACTCTTATGCTGTTTGGGTTGAGCTTGCACATTTCTTTAAAAGAATCATAATATCCACCATTTGTAGTGATTTGTAGTATAGGGCTCTGGATTTGCTGTATATGTTGAATTGGTGACATTATGGTGTTGACAAGTGAAAAAGGCAGGTGTTCACAACAATAAACCAACACCCATTGATAAGAAATGCCATCCTGAATCTCCCAGAACTGTCCTCGATAGGCCCACTTCACTATCAGTCCCCCTCTGGCAGTTAATACAGACAGATACCAATACAACTGGACTGCCACATGTCAGGAGGCCATTCAACAGCAAAATGCCATCTGTAAAGTGCTGGCATGCATTGCCCTCATATGTACCTATTTTGCTACCACTCATGGCTGACCAGCCCATGTGACACCTGAACTGGATTTGCATGTCAAAAATGCGCTCCCAGGCACTGGTATCTCATGATCTGGTTGACAGAATGCCAAGAGTGTGCAAAGTTGTCATCAAGACAAAGTGTGGCTACTTTGAATAATCTAAAATGACCAATCAGACCATGAAGGCCTCCTCTGAACAGTTGATGTTGAGATGTGCCTGTTACTTGAACTCTGTAAAGCATTTATTTGGGTTGCAATTTCTGAGGCTGGTAACTCTAATGAACTTATACTCTACAGCAGAGGTAACTCTGGGTTTTCCTTTCCTGTGGCAGTCCTCATGAGAGCCAGTTTCATCATAGCCCTTGATTGTTTTTGTGACTCCACTTGAAGACATTTTGAAAGTTATTGAAATTTTCCGGATTGACTGACCTTTATATCTTAAAGTAATGATGGACTGCCGTTTCTCTTAGCTTATTTGAGCTGTTCTTGCCATAATATGGACTTGGTCTTTTACCAAATAGGGCTATCTTTTGTATACCACCCCTATCTCATCACAACACAACAGATTGGCTCAAACACATTAAGAAGGAAAGAAATTCCACAAATTAACTTTTAACAATTGAAATGCATTCCAGGTGACTACCTCATGAAGCTGGTTGAGTGAATGCCAAGAGTGTGCAAAGCTGATGTTTGTTTAACAGTGTTTTGGTTACTACATGATTCCATATGTGTTATTTCATAGTGTTGATCTCTTCACTATTATTCTACAATGTAGAAAATAGTAAAAATAAAGAAAAACCCTTGAATGAGTGTGTGTCCAAACTTTTGACTGGTACTGTGTATATAATTTATAAGTCCAGAAATGGATGTAGCAACTACAGATTGTCCCTTTAAGTCTATCAAAAGTGTGCGAATTTGAGCATGTGTCCATTAGGCCTATCGATTTTTTTTTATCAGCATGAATTAGATTGAGCAATAAAAGACCCACTTTAATTCCATAGGCTGGGATCCGCATTATGCAGCTGTTGCAAGAGCGCATTTTCCACTGGCTGTCTACTGGTTTCAAAAACAATGGTTGATAGGCAGCTTGAATTTTTTAATTCAACCATTATTGGGTTCAAATACACAATTAGATGTGTTAACAGCCATCCACAACAACCACAATCTGAAAGCGCAAATAGCTAAATGAGAGAGCAGCAGTGTGATTCACATCAATGCCTTATGTAGATACCAATAATAAGTGATATCTGTATCGCCGTAGACTACACCACTGCTGTCATCCTTACCTCCAAGCGTTTATTCACGTTGGATAATCTTTGGATGCCGACAGCAGTCGCACCATTGGAAGACATAGCTTGGAATGTAGCCTACAAAAGCCTATTCCTGCTTTCTTTCCGTGATCCATCAAACCCATTTGGTGTGTCATGATAGTGTTCTCTGACTTGTGGTCAGACTCGCTTAGGTGGAAGAAACTTAAACCTGTCTAGCCCCGGCCCCCACATTCCACTGAAAAGGCAGCGCGCGAAATTCAAAAGATATTTTTTAGAAATATTTAACTTTCACACATTAACAAGTCCAATACAGCAAATGAAAGATAAACATCTTGTGAATCCAGCCAACATGTCCGATTTTTTAAATGTTTTACAGCGAAAACACCACGTATATTTGTGTTAGCTCACCACCAAATACAAAAAAGCACAGACATTTCTTTCACAGCACAGGTAGCTTGCACAAAACCCCCAAATAGAGATAGAATTAGTCACTAACCAAGAAACAACTTCATCAGATGACAGTCTTATAACATGTTATACAATAAATCTATGTTTTGTTCGAAAAATTTGCATATTTCAGGTATAAATCATAGTTTTACATTGCAGCTACAATCACAAATATCACCAAAGCAGCTAGAACAATTACAGAGACCAACGTGAAATACCTAAATACTCATCATAAAACATTTATGAAAAATACATGGTGTACAGCAAATGAAAGATAAACATCTTGTGAATCCAGCCAATATTTCAGATTTTTTAAGTGTTTTACAGCGAAAACACAATATAGAATTATATTTGCTTACCACAATAGCCAAAAACACAATCCATTTATCAGCAGCAAAAGTTAGCGATCGCAAAAAAACAGCAAAAGATATATAATTTTTCACTAACCTTGACAAACTTCATCAGATGACAGTCCTATAACATCAGGTTATACAATACACTTATGTTTTGTTCGAAAATGTGCATATTTAGAGCTGAAATCCGTGGTTATACATTGTGAAAACGTAGCAACTTTTTCCCAGAATCTCCAGATATATTTCTGACACTCACCTAATCTGACCAAATAACTCATTATAAACTTTACTAAAAAAGACATGTTGTACAGCAAATGAAAGATACACTAGTTCTTAATGCAATCGCCGTGTTAGAATTCTAAAAATAACTTTAATACGACATACAGCTTACGTTATAGCGAGACAGCGCCTGCAATGAGGGCGGAAAATAGTACTAAACATTTTCCACAGAAAAACGAAATAACATCATAAATGGTTCCTACTTTTGCTGAGCTTCCATCAGAATCTTGTACAAGGGGTCCTTTGTCCAGAACAATCGTTGTTTGGTTTTAGAATGTCCTTTTCTCCTGTCGAATTAGCAACCAAATCTAGCCAAGTGGCGCGAAGCTGTCCATCTTCACCAAACGCAGAGAACGGAAAACGCCAAAACTCCCGATAAACTTTCAATAATCTGATAAAACTATATTGAAAAAACATGCTTTACGATGATATTATCACATGTATCAAATAAAATCAAAGCCGGAGATATTAGCCGTCTATAACGAAAGCTTTTCAGAAGGCAATCCAGGGTTCCTTCCCGCGCCTTGCTGAACAAAGGAAATTTGGGGTCACGTCATTCCAAGAGCTCTTATTCAACCTCAGATCTAGCTAGACACCCCATTTCACCTCTCACTGCCTGTTGACATCTAGTGGAAGGCGTATGAAGTGCATGTATATCCATAGATTTCAAGCAAATGAATAGGAAGGCCCTGGAACAGAGCCTCGATTTCAGATTTTTCACTTCCTGTCAGGAAGTTTGCTGCAAAATGAGTTCTGTTTTACTCACAGATATAATTCAAACGGTTTTAGAAACTTGAGAGTGTTTTCTATCCAATAGTAATAATAATATGCATATTGTACAATCTAGAATAGAGTACGAGGCCGTTTAAATTGGGCACGATTTTATCCCAAAGTGAAAATAGCGCCCCCCTATCCCAAAGAAGTTTAAACGTGCGCCTTTTTCCAATGCTGATTTGAATGTCATTGACAAAACAGAGAAGTGCCAAAGTTTTTTTCATGCTAACATCCTGTCTGAATTTAAAAGTAATCCTCAAAGTAATCATCTAGTTTTTCAAAAGTATCTGTAATCTGATTACAATATGTTTGCTGGTAACGTACGGATTACAGTTACAGTTTTTTGCAATCCTTTACATGTAACGGATTACATGTAATCTGTTACTCCCCAACCCTGCCTCTAGGTAACCTGAGGTCACCCGCACAGGTTCTGTCACTCTCCTCATTTCCTGCTGTGCTCCCCCAGACCGTAATCACAGCCAACTACCCACAGTAGGTATTGGCCAAATAATCATCCTACCTGACTTCCAAAGGAATATAAAGGAATATACAGAACATGACCTGCAGGACTTTTGCCACATTCAACATAAAAAACTCCAACCGCAGGTCATTAACTGTATGTGTTCGAAAGATCTAAGGACAGGTCTATTTTTGACAGCCCTTTCACAGACTTTGCTTCATACCAGACAACCATTCCACTACTGGAGTATCCCCAGCATCATTAAGGCTGAGATAACACAGTTAGTCAATGGGTTTTGTTGGCAAGCAAGCTTTATCTGCTGAGTGCCTGCACCCAACTGTTGTAGAAATGGAAACTGATCACCACACAGCCCTGAATACCCTGCCAGTCATACAGGAAGGATACTGCCCTTGTTACTACTGCTTGCCCAGAATGACCAGTTAGCTGTGCAACCTGGTCAGGCCCCAGAACTACAACCACTACCTTGGGTAGGGGTTTAAAAAAAATGTGGAGGCCTTGCCACTAGCCTATAGGTTTATAATGGGCTGAAAAATAGCGGTGTTGTAGCAAATTTGGAGAGAAGCTTGACATGGGACACATTCACACGCATAGCCCCTGGTCTCCAGGATCCCAAGATCATTTGTTTCATTGGGTGTACTCACGTAGCCTACTAGCCTATAATTGTTAGATTGATAGTTGTCATAATGGGAAAATACAGCTGTTTGTAAAGCACCATGGATAAGGTCGTTAATAGTTGCCATTATGCACAGACTTTTTGTTCCCCCCTATTCTGAACTTCCCCTTTGTCATATAGGCCTAGCTTTTAGACTCTAAGTTACTGTATGTAGGCTAGGCAAGGTGTTCGCCTAGGCAACGCAGAAATTCGTTGTAGCGAATTTGAAGGGCAGACTGACAGGGACTCACCCCCAGGTCTCTTCGATGTCAGTGACAAGATTGTTTTTTGTTTGTGCTCATAACGCACCATGGCTGTAGAAGGGTGTATGCCTATGGTCTGAAGTTATTAGGGGGAAACATGGTGCGTGTGTGTGTGCGTGGCCATTTGTTTCTTTTCCCCCTACTTTTTACCGCTCACACACCTGCATACATACACAACCCATCAGTCTCTATCTACAGTGCATTTGGAAAGTATTCAGACCCCTTCCCTTTTTCCACATTTTGTTACGTTACAGCCTTATTCTAAAATGTATTAAATAAATGTTTTTCCTTGTCAATCGAAACACAATACCCCATAATGACGAAGCAAAAACACGTTTTAGAAATGTTTGCAAATTGATTAACAATAAAAAACAGAAATACCTTATTTAAATTCAGACCCTTTGCTATGAGACTCGAAATTGAGCTCAGGTGCATCCTGTTTCCATTGATCATCCTTGAGATGTGTCTACAACTTGGAGTCCACCTGTGGAAATTCAGTAGATTGGACATGATTTAGAAAGGCACACACCTGTCTATATAAGTTCCCACGGTTGACAGTGCAAGTCAGTGCACAAACCAAGCCATGAGGTCGAAGTAATTGCCTGTAGAGCTCCGAGACAGGTTTATGTCGATGCACAGATCTGGGGAAGGATACCAAAACATGTCTGCAACATTGAAGGGCCCCAAGAACAATCGGGGGAGAAGGGCCTTGGTCAGGGAGGTGACCAAGAACCTGATGGTCACCTTGACAGAGCTCCAGAGTGCCACTGTCGAGATGGGTGACCGTTCCAGAAGGACAACCATCTTAGCAGCTTTCCACCAATCAGGCCTTTATGGTAGAGTGGACTGATGGAAGCCACTACCCAGTAAAAGGCACATGATAGCCCACTTGGAGTTTGCCAAAAGGTGCCTAAAAACTCTCAGAACATGAGGATCATGATTCTCTGGTCTGATGAAACCAAGATTGAACTCTTTGGCCTGAATGCCAAGTGTCACATTTGGAGGAAACCTGGCACCATCCCTACGGTGAAGCATGGTGGTGGCAGCATCATGCTGTGGGGATGTTTTTCAGAGGCATGGATTGGGAGACTAGTCAGGATTGAGGGAGAGATGAACGGAGTGAAGTACAGAGAGATCCTTGATGAAAACCTGCTCCAGAGCGCTCAGGACCTCAGACTAGGGCCAAGGTTCACCTTCCAACAGGACAACGACACTAAGCACACAGCCAAGACAACGCAGGTGTAGCTTCGGGACAAGTCTCTGAATGTCCTTGAGTGGCCCAGCCAGAGCCCGGACTTGAACCCAATTGAACATCTCAGGAGAGACCTGATAATAGCTGTGCAGCACCACTCCCCATCCAGCCTGACAGAGCTTGAGAGGATCAACAGCGAAGAACGGGATAAACTCCCCAAATACAGGTGTGCCAAGCTTGTAGGGTCATACCCAAGAAGACTTGAAGCTGTAATCGCTGCCAAAAGTGCTTCAACCGAGTAAAGTGTCTGAATACTTATGTAAATGAGATATTTCAGGTTTTAATGTGTATACATTTGCAAACATTTGTACAAACCAGTTTTTACTTTTTCATTATGGGGTATTGTGTGTAGACTGATAAGAATTTTTAAAAATACATTTTTGAAAAAGGCTGTAACGCAACAAAATGTGGCAAAAGTAAAGGGGTCTGAATACTTTACGAATGCACTGTATGCATGTTACCACCTGTACTTGGAATAAATACCTCATCCAAGTCTGTTTGGTACCTCCTTTTGAAAAGACTCAAGCTGTGGTTATTATGTGCTGAAAGAATAACAATTTCCTTGTTACTAAAGCCAATTCTAAAGTATAGTTTCACCAGGTCGTCTAACTCAGGCATTTCAACTGTGGCGAGCACAGCAACAGGGAGACAGGGAGGCATGAAATTAATAACCAAATCCACTACTTCAGTGGTTCCCAAACTTTTTATAGTCCCGTACCCCTTCAAACATTCAACCTCCAGCTGCGTACCCCCTCTAGCACCAGGGACAGCGTACTCTCAAATGTTGTTTTTTGCCATCATTGTAAGCCTGCCACACACACACTATAGGATACATTTATTAAACATAAGAATGAGTGTGAGTTTTTGTCACAACCCGGCTCGTGGGAAGTGACAAAGAGCTCTTATAGGACCAGGGCACAAATAATTATATAATAATAATCAATAATTTTACTCTTTATTTAACCATCTTACATATAAAACATTATTTGTTCATCAGAAATTGCGAATAACTCACCACAGGTTAAGGAGAAGGGTGTGCTTGAAGGATGCACATAACTCTGCAATGTTGGGTTGTATTGGAGAGAGTCTCAGTCTTAAATAATTTTCCACACACAGTCTGTGCCTGTATTTAGTTTCCATGCTAGTGAGGGACGAGAATACACTCTCACATAGATATGTGGTTGCAAAGGGCATCAGTGTCTTATCAGCTCGATTTGCCAAGGCAAGAAACTCTGAGCGCAGCCCAATCCAGAAATCTGGCAGTGGCTTCTGATTAAATAAAATTTTCACAGAATCTCTTGTTGCGATTTCGATGAGGCTCTCTTGTTCAGATATCGGTAAGTGGATTGGAGGCAGGGCATGAAAGGGATAACGAATCCAGCTGTTTGTGTCATCCGTTTCAGGAAAGTACCTGCGTAATTGCGCACCCAACTCACTCAATCACATTTGATATTGTCCATAAGCTTGAGTTCATTTGCACACAAAAAATCATACAATGATGGAAAGACCTGTGTGTTGTCCTTGTTAATGCAGACAGAGAAGAGCTCCAACTTCTTAATCATAACCTAAATTTTGTCCTGCACATTGAATACAGTTTCAGAGTCCCTTTAATCCTAGATTCAGATCATTCAGGTGAGATAAAACATCACCCAGATAGACCAGTCGTGTGAGAAACTTGTCATCATGCAAGCGGACAGACAAGTGAAAACTATGGTCAGTAAAGTAAACTTTAAGCTTGTCTCTCAATTAAAAAAAAAAACGTGTCAATACTTTGCCCCTTGATTACCAGCGCACTTCTGTGTGTTGTAAAAGCGTTACATGGTCGCTGCCCATATCATTGCATAGTGCAGAAAATACACGAGAGTTCCGGGGCCTTGCTTTAACAAAGCTAACCACGTCCAAAACTTATTTCAAGCTGTCAGGCATTCCCTTGGCAGCAAGAGCTTCTCGGTGGATGCTGCAGTGTACCCAAGTGGCATCGGGAGCAACTGCTTGTACGCGCGTTACCACTCCACTATGTCTCCCTGTCATGGCTTTTTCACCATCAGTACAGATACCACCATGAGCAGCAGCTACATTTGGCTACATACGAACTGTTAGTGGAATTCCCGTGAGAGAGTAATGGTTAATGTGATTGGATGTTCATTATTTGACTAGACTACCTGTATTTGACATTGTGTTGTTATTTCGCTGAACGTTAGATGGTTTAATTTAATTTTTGGCAGTGAAACGAGGCTACTCAGGTGAGAGAAAAAAAACTCATCCAAATGTGTTTAAAAAACAAACGTGAATCACATTTTTATTTGGCGTACCCCCGAAGGCATTGCCCGAAGGCATTGCCCCAGTTTGGGCATACCTGCCCTATGTAAATATTGCCACTTTATCCTCAAAATATTGCCTCTGTATTCTCAAAATATCGCCTCTATTCTCCAGATATTGGCACTTTATTCTCACGATGAATTTTTACTATTTTTGAAATGTAAACTTCATTCTCTACGTATTTCAAGTTTTAAAGTACTATCCGAGGAACAAAAAAAAGTTCAATACCACCACCCATCACCGTTCATTTTTTCTCTTCACCAGGCCCTAATAGAGTTACACAGTCATAATACCCTTGAAACATAGCGGTCAAACAAGGAAATGGTTCTAATCGTTTGTCCACCATTCATTTTTCCCGTAGGGGAAAATTAAAATGTAGAAAATAGTACAAATAAAGAAAAACCCTTGAATGAGTAGGTGTGTACAAACTTTTGACTGGTACTGTATACATTCACAAATAAATAAATGGGGGGGTTTCTTTATTTTTACTATTTTCTACATTGTAGAATCATTGTGAAGACTTCCAAACTATGAAATAACACATATGGCGTCATGTAATAACCAAATAAGTCCAAATAAGTCCAAATAACCAAATAAAAACAAATCAAAATATATATTTTATTTTAGATACTTCAAAGTAGCCACCCTTTGCCTTGATGACAGCTTTGCATAGTCTTGGCAATCTCTCAACTAGCTTCATGAGATAGTCACCTGGAATGCATTTCAATTAACAAGTGTGCCTTATTAAAAGTTAATTTGTGGAGTTTCTTTCCTTCTTAATGCGTTTGAGCCAATCAGTTGTGTTGTGACAAGGTAGGGTTGGTATACAGAAGATAGCCCTATTTGGTAAAATACCAAATCCATATTACGGCAAGAACAGCTCAAATAAGCAAAGAGAAATGACCATCATTACTTTAAGACATGAAGGTCAGTCAATCCGGAAAATGTCAAGAACTTTGAAAGTTTCTTAAAGTGGAGTCGCAAAAACCATCAAGCGCTGGTTCTCATGAAAGGAAGACCCAGAGTTACCTCTGCTGCTGGGGATACATTCATTAGAGTTAACTGCACCTCAGATTGCAGCCCAAATAAATGCTTCACAGAGTTCAAGTAACACACACATCTCAACATCAACTGTTCAGAGGAGACTGCATTAGTCAGGCCTTCATTGTTGAATTGCTGCAAAGAAAACACTACTAAAGGACACCAATAATAAGAAGAAACTTGGTTGGACGAAGAAACATGAGCAATGGACATTAGACCGGTGAAAATTTGGACTTTGGTCTGGTGAGTCCACATTTGAGAGTTTTGGTTCCAACCACTGTGTCTTTGTTAGATGCAGAGTAGGTGAACGGATGATCTTTGCATGTGTGGTTCGCACTGTGAAGCATGGAGGAGGAGGTGTGATGGTGTGGGGGTGTTTTGCTGGTGACACTGTTAGTGATTTATTTAAAATTCAAGGCACACTTAACCAGCATGGCTACCACAGCATTCTGCAGCGATACGGCATCTCATCTGGTTTGCGCTTATTGGGACTATGATTTGTTTTTTAACAGGACAATGACCCAAAATACACTTCCAGGCTGTGTAAGGGCTATTTGACCAAGGATAGAAATGGAGTGTTGCATCAGATGACCTGGTCTCCACAATCACCCGACCTCAACCCAATTGAGATGGTTTAGGATAAGTTGGACCGCAGAGTGAAGGAAAAGCAGCCAACAAGTGCTCAGCATATGTGAGAACTCCTTCAAGACTGTTGGAAAAACGTTCCTTATGAAGCTGGTTGAGAGAATGCCAAGAGTATGCAAAGCTGTCATCAAGGCAAAGGGTGGCTACTTGAAGAATATGAAATGTGAAATATGAAATATATTTTGATTTGTTTAACACTTTTTTGGTTACATCATGATTCCATAGGTGTCATTTCATATTTTTGTAGATTAATAGTGAAGACATCAAAAATATGAAAAAACACCTATGGAATCATGATGTAACCAAAAAAGTATATATATATACAGTGGGGAGAACAAGTATTTGATACACTGCCGATTTTGCAGGTTTTCCTACTTACAAAGCATGTAGAGGTCTGTAATTTTTTATCATAGGTACACTTCAACTGTGAGAGACGGAATCTAAAACAAAAATCCAGAAAATCACATTGTATGATTTTTAATAATAAATTTGCATTTTATTGCATGACATAAGTATTTGATACATCAGAAAAGCAGAACTTAATATTTGGTACAGAAACCTTTGTTTGCAATTACAGAGATCATACGTTTCCTGTGTTCTTGACAGGTTTGCACACACTGCAGCAGTGATTTTGCCCACTCCTCCATACAGACCTTCTCCAGATCCTTCAGGTTTCGGGGCTGTCGCTGGGCAATACGGACTTTCAGCTCCTCCAAAGATTTTCTATTGGCTTCAGGTCTGGAGACTGGCTAGGCCTCAGGACCTTGAGTGCTTCTTACGGAGCCACTCCTTAGTTGCCCTGGCTGTGTGTTTCGGGTCGTTGTCATGCTGGAAGAACCAGCCATGACCCATCTTCAATGTCTCACTGAGGAAGGAGGTTGTTGGCCAAGATCTCGCGATACATGGCCCCATCCATCTCTCCTCAATACGGTGCAGTCGTCCTGTCCCCTTTGCAGAAAAGCATCCCCAGAGATGATGTTTCACCTCCATGCTTCACGGTTGGGATGGTGTTCTTGGGGTTGTACTCATCCTTCTTCTTCCTCTAAACACGGCAAGTAGAGTTTAGACCAGAAAGCTCTTATTTTTTATCAGACCACTCCTCCTCTGGATCATCCAGATGGTCATTGGCAAACTTCAGACGGGTCTGGACATGCGCTGGCTTGAGCAGGGGGACCTTGCGTGCGCTGCAGGATTTTAATCCATGATGGCGTAGTGTGTTACTAATGGTTTTCTTTGAGACTGTGGTCCCAGCTCTCTTCAGGTCATTGACCAGGTCCTGCCGTGTAGTTCTGGGCTGATCCCTCACCTTCCTCATGATCATTGATGCCCCACGAGGTGAGATCTTGCATGGAGCCCAGACCGAGGGTGATTGATCGTCATCTTGAACTTCTTCCATTTTCTAATAATTGCGCCAACAGTTGTTGTCTTCTCACCAAGCTGCTTACCTATTGTCCTGTAGCCATCAGCCTTGTGCAGGTCTACAATTTATCCCTGATGTCTTTACACAGCTCTCTGGTCTTGGCCATTGTGGAGAGGTTGGAGTCTGTTTAGTGTTGGACAGGTGTCTTTTCTACAGGTAACGTGTAACGGAACTCTAATTCCTCCTCTCCTCGGACGAGGAGAGAGAGAGGGATCTGAATACCAATGTGCAGCGAGGTATGATGCCATAATGATTTATTAACAAGACGAAACTAAACACACGAAGAACACTTGATAATTTTACAAAACAACAAAAGATGAAGACAGACCTGGACACGAACTTACATATAACGTGAAAAACGCACGAACAGGTACACGACTACAACAAACGCTACAGTCCCGTGTGGACGAACATACATACAGACACAGAGACAACCACCCACGACAAACATGTGAAACACCTCCCTAGTATGTCTCTCAATCAGAGGAAAACGAAAACACCTGCCTCTGATTGAGAGCCATACAAGGTCAATTAACCTGACATTTAACATAGAACAAACACAACAGACTGCCCACCAGCTCACGTCCTGACCACTAAACACAACAATATAAAAGGAAAACAAGGTCAGGAACGGACATTACCCCCCCCAAGATGCGGACTCCGGCCGCAAAACTCAACCTCAGGGGAGGGTTGGGTGGGCATCTGTCCACGGTGCGGCTCCGGCTCTGGACGCTGTTCCCACACCACCATAGTCACTCCCGCTTCTGTGGCCTCCTCAAGGTGGCGACCCTCGCCACCGACCTGGACTGGAACCCTAGACATGGGTCGCTGGATTTAGGGCAGCCCCGGACTGAGGGACGGCAGCTCCGGACTGAGGGACACACCGGACTGGCTGGCGGATCCTGGCTGGCTGGCTCTGGCGGATCCTGGCTGGATGACGCTCTGGCTGTCATGGCTCGCTGACGGCTCTGGCTGGTCATGGCTGGACGGCTCTGGCTGGTCCTGGCTGAACGGCTCTGGTGTCTGGTGGACGGCTCTGGCTGGTCCTGGCTGACGGCTCTGAAGGCTGGTCTGGTGGACGGCTCTAGGTGTCCTGGCTGGACGGCTCTGAAGGCTGGTCCTGGCTGGACGGTTCTGAAGGCTGGTCCTGGCTGGACGCTCTGAAGGTGGTCCTGGCTGGACGGCTCTGAAGGCTGGTCCTGCTGGACGTCTGAGGCTGGTAGGCTGCGCGAAGGCTCGGCTGATCCGGTCTGGCGAAGGCTCTGGCTGATCCGGTCTGGCGGAAGGCTCTGGCTGATCCGGTCTGGCGGAAGGCTCTGGCTGATCGGTCTGGCGGAGGCTCTGGCTGATCCGGTCTGGCGGAAGGCTCTAGCGGCTCTGTCTGGCGGACGGCTCTAGCGGCTCCTGTCTGGCGGACGGCTCTGTAGGCTCTTGGCAGACAGGCGGCTTGCAGGCTCATGGCAGACGGGCAGCTTTGCAGGCTCATGGCAGACGGGCAGTTCAGGCGCCGTAGGCAGACGGGCAGTTCAGGCGCCTGGGCAGACGGGCAGTTCAGGCGCCGCTGGGCAGACGGGCAGTTCAGACGCCGCTGGGCAGACGGGCAGTTCAGACGCCGCTGGGCAGACGGGCACACCGGTAGGAGGAGACGGAGAGACAGCCTGGTGCGTGGGGCTGCCACAGGACCCACCAGGCTGGAGAGACCTACAGGAGGCTTGATGTTAGAGGCACCTGAAGGACCGGGCTGTGGGGGAGTACTGGAGCTCTGGTGCGCAGCCTTGGAACCACTCCCCCAGGCTGGAATACACACCAGCCCGTCCTCCAGAGTGCAGGCACAGGTTGAACCGGGCTGTGGATGAGCACTGGAGATCTAGTGCCTACTACGCGCACTTCTCTCTTAGGCTCCTACCACATTTGCCCGGTATGAGCGGAGCGTAGGCATAGGACGCACTGCACCCTCCCAGCGCTCAGGAGACACAGCACGCAGAGCCGGCGCAGGATACCCTGGACCGAAACTGCTGTACCGGAGACCAGACGCGCTGAGCAGGCACAATACGCCCCGGCTGGATGCCCACACTCACATGACACTTTCGGGGGGCTGCTCTATAGCGCACCGGGCTATGGGCACGCACTGGCAACACCGTGCGCTAACGCATAACACGGTGCCTGACCAGTGACGCGTTGCTTATATAAGCACGAGGAGTGCGCTCAGGTCTGCTACCTGGCTTAGCCACACTCTCTCTCGCCCCCCAAAAAATTGCGGGTTGCCTCTCGTACCTGTCCCGCTGCGTGCTGCCTCCTCATATCGCCGCCGCTCAGCTTTCGCTTCCTCCAGCTCAGCTTTGGGCGGCGATACTCCCACCTGTGCCAGGGTCCTTCTCCGTTCAAGATCTCCTCCCATGTCCATGAATCCTGGATCTCTGCGGTTGCTGTCGCTCGCCTTTTCCCCGCTGCTTGGTTCTGGTAATTTGGTGGGTGGTTCTCTAACGGAACTCTAATTCCTCCTCCTCCTCGGACGAGGAGAGGAGGGATCTGAATACCAATGTGCAGCGAGGTATGATGCCATAATGATTTATTAACAAGACGAAACTAAACACACGAAGAACACTTGATAATTTTACAAAACAACAAACGATGAAGACAGACCTGGACACGAACTTACATATAACGTGAAGAACGCACGAACAGGTACACGACTACAAACAAACCGCTACAGTCCCGTGTGGCACGAACATACATACAGACACAGGAGACAAACCCACGACAAACAATGTGAAACAACCTCCCTATGTATGGCTGTAAATCAGAGGCAGGTGTTTTCGTTTTCTCTGATTGAGAGCCATACAAGGTCAATTAACCTGACATTTAACATAGAACAAACAACACAGACTGCCCACCCAGCTCACGTCCTGACCACTAAACACAAAAATATAAAAGGAAAACAAGGTCAGGAACGTGACATAACGAGTTCAAACAGGTGCAGTTAATACAGGTAATGAGTGGAGAACAGGAGGGCTTCTTAAAGAAAACTAACAGGTCTGTGAGAGCGGAATTCTTACTGGTTGGTAGGTGATCAAATACTTATGTCATGCAATAAAATGCAAATTAATTACTTAAAAAATCATACAATGCATTGAAGATGGGTCATGGCTGGGTCTTCCAGCATGACAACGACCCGAAACACACAGCCAGGGCAACTAATGAGTGGCCTAAGAAGCATCTCAAGGTCCTGGAGTGGCCTAGCCAGTCTCCAGACCTGAAGCCAATAGAAAATCTTTGGAGGGAGCTGAAAGTCCGTATTGCCCAGCGACAGCCCCAAAACCTGAAGGATCTGGAGAAGGTCTGTATGGAGGAGTGGGCCAAAATCACTGCTGCAGTGTGTGCAAACCTGGTCAAAACTACAGGAAACGTATGATCTCTGTAATTGCAAAACAAGGTTTCTGTACCAAATATTAAGTTCTGCTTTTCTGATGTATCAAATACTTATGTCATGCAATAAAATGCAAATTAATTACTTAAAAATCATACAATGTGATTTTCTGGATTTTTGTTTTAGATTCCGTCTCTCACAGTTGAAGTGGTCCTATGATAAAAATTACAGACCTCTACATGCTTTGTAAGTAGGAAAACCTGCAAAATCGGCAGTGTATCAAATACTTGTTCTCCCCACTGTATATATACTGTATATATATAATAACTACATGAAACACAGACCTTATTTTAATTGTTTCTAAAATCCTCTCTGAGAAAAGTGAATGGTGGAAAAACAATTGGCATCATTTCCCTGTTTGACTGTTAGGTTTTATGTTTATTAATGACACCTCCACTGTGGCACTCTATACTCTTCTGTAAAATTGTGATGACTGACTGATCTAGGGTGAGAGGTTGTTGCGGTTCCGCAACTAATTCCAGTTTGTTAAAATAAATAAGTCAATGTGTAATTATGCTACTTAAACCACAAAATGCTTTGAACAATATGTACCTACACTGTAATTGCACTGTACCTACTCATCTGATAAGGAATATTTATTGTAAAGTAGGACTGTGGATTCAAAATCTTTAAGCATATATGTTTGACCATTTTACATATGAGCTGTTCAATTATTTCTTTGGTAAGGATCGCTAACAAAGTCTAATTATTTAAATACTGAATAATTTTGCCAATATTACACAATGTCAACTGCCAGAATGATGTCAAATTAGTTGGAACTATTGCCAAACTGCAAGACAATCTTAAAGCGTTGAAAACTGATTCAAGACTTGACAGTCTTTGTAACTCAATGATGTGCTCTGTATTATTGAACTGCACTGAGCTTTGAACTGGATATTACAAGCTGGGCTGAAACATAAAAGTGCACTGTGTTTTGGGTTATGACTGGATAAGGCATCGTTTCATGTAGGGGCACAGAGGATTCCTGGAGTATGAGAGAAGTTCTGTTGTCTGCACACAGAACAATTGGAAAGGACAGCGAGGGAGCAAGAGATAAGAAAAACCACAAAAAGCATCTGGCTGTTTGTCAGAGGGCTTCACGGCTACGCTCCCCCAAGCCTTATCAGTTTAATGTTTAATTTTCATMAAAGAAGGAAGGACTGGGAGGCATGAAAGCACACATTAACATTTATTTTGTGGTGTCGACACCTACAAAGAGGGCTGTCTTCAGATTGTGCTTTTTCACTCCATTCGTGTTCTTTATTGAAGACTATTCTGAGCAACACATCTTTACAACGAACTAGTTCATCTTTGGAGCTACACCCACCCAGTCATGTGTATTGCTACATTGAAAAAAGCTTGTTTTGAATGTTCTCTCTATTTAGTGCCATTCCTTTTCCCACTAGAACACGAGCACACCACAGACCTCTTGATTGTATTGACGCGGTGATGTCAGTTTTGTTTTGAAGGAGGATGTCTTGACTTTGTGGAGGCCAAATTGATCTGGAGACTTTTGATGCATTCTAAAGTGCCAGTGAGTGGACTGGCATCAATTATTTATCCCCCAACCCACTATTAAGCCCGTAATGAGCTGGTTTAATTCACTGAACAAACAGGCTTACAGCAGTCATGTATCAATAAATGTTAATTATCTGTCTCCCGGTCACGTTTCAGTGCACTGTGCCGCAGACTTATTGCTCGAGGACAGAATCCAATATGGAGGACGTCAATTCAGAGACTGCGTTCCCCTGCTCAGACATTACATGCATCATCCAGGGGTTTCTGGCTACATCTTCAACGATGTCATCAACTCACAGATTACTATAACGTTATGTGGTTAGCTGATACATAAAACACCTATCTAGCTGGCATCAGCAACGCCTGGCAGAGAAACACACCCAAAATCAAAAGAGGAATGTGGCATGCAGTGTTTAGTCAATTAGAGTACCACATAGGTATTTGGTGTAGCATAACTGCACACGTACACTCTCAGAGAAAAGGGTACGTGTGGGTACAGTATTGTTCCCTGCGGTACAAAAATATAAAAATACGCATGTCAGAGGTAGAGGATAAACGGGGAGAAAGTAATACTTTTTTTCTAGTTACTCAGAGATTGATAGAGCTAGAGACACCATATTTTAAGACAAACAACTTATATACACTGAGTATACAAAACATTAAGAACACCTGCTCTTTGAATAGACTGACCAGGCGAATCGAGGTGAAACCTATGATCCCTTATTGATGTTACTTGTTAAATCCACTTCAATCAGTGTAGATGAAGGTGAGGAGACAGGTTAAAGAAGGATTGTTAAGCCAATTGAGACATTTGACAATTGAGACATTGTGTATGTGTGCCATTCAGAGAGTGAATGGGCAAGACAAAATATTTAATAATAATAATTTAACAATATTTAAGTGCCTTTGAACGGGGTATGGTAGTAGGTGCCAGGCACACCGATTTGTGTAAAGAACTGCAACACTGCTGTGTTTTTCATGCTCAACAGTTTCCCGTGTGTATCAAGAATGGTTCACCACCCAAAGGACATCCAGGCAACTTGAAACAACTATGGGAAGCATTGGAGTCAACATGGGCCAGCATCCCTGTGGAATGCATTTGATACCTTGTGGAGTCCAGGCCCCGACGAATTGAGGCTGTTCTGAGGGCAAAACGGGGGGTGCAACTCAATATTCGGAAGGTGTTCCTAATGTTTGGTGTACTCAGTGTATGTCCTCTACCATTAGTAACTGTAATTTCTAATGTACACATAAATGAGTTGAAATAGGGCGGGAGTAACACAGCTTTGGGACAGAAGTAACAGCTGGCAAAAACTGCACAATATCTGTCTTATCTGTTTCAGATTTGTAATCCTTGTTACTTTTTGTACCATCAGCCACAAATTAATGTTTGTGTCGATTTGAATAATGAATGCTATAGGTTCGAAATGTAGGAAAATATAGGAATGTAAAATGAGTCGTTTTTCACAATTTTCAATTACTATTAATGCCCTACCAATCAGGTGCGCTCCAGCTGTCCTTGTCATACGCATTCCTAATTTCTTGATAGAATAAACATTTTTATTCTCTTCACAACAGCAAACTCATTATGCTTATCTCTTTCCATGGCTTGACACTAGGTACTTGATCCCCAGAATCATAAAGATATATATTTTACACCATTAACCTATAGATAACAGCTTATGTGAGAAGTCAATTCATTAAGGCATAAATCTAATAATGTCATAAATTATATCCTTTTAAAACATTCAGTCACAAGATGATATTTCGCTAACATTATAAAAGCAAAATTAACAAGAGGAGACAATGGCCTGTGCTTAAACTTTTATTTTATTTTAGTCTCTCCTGTAACTTCTCCCAGGCTAACACCCAAGACTAACTAACATGATACTTGAAACCTATACTGTCATAATGATATAATTTTGGAACCTTAAACAACTAAACACAACTAAACAACCAAAAAACCCTTCTGGTTCCGTTTTGATCTGTAAGATGCAAATATGATCTGTAAGATGGCTCCATTATGTTTATATAACATTACATTTGCAAGTAGTATAACGGTGAGTGGACATTCCCCCTTTGTCTTTATATTGAATAAATATCCAGCTCCTGTAAAAAGTTTGGATGTGTGTAAAATTCATTAAGTTGCCTTGTCTGTAATATATGCTCACGGGGAGCGATTATGGTGTCTGGAACTGTATTTACACATAACCTATTTAGAATTATACACTCACTGTCTTTTCATGCCTTATCAACAGCCTAGTGAATTTAATCTTGCTTATTGACTATGTTTGGCATGTCCATGTCCAGACTACAATTTACAGTAGGCATAACCTCTATATTAGTGTGAATCACAGGAAGTTGGTGGAACCTTAATTGGGGAGGACGGGATCACAGTAATGGCTGGAACAGAATAAATGGAACACATGGTTTGAGCCTATTCCATTAACTCCATTCCAGTCATTATTATGAGCTGTTTCCCCTCAGTAGCCTCCTGTGATGTGGATGCAATAGCCTGTTTAACAACATACACTATATATATACAAAAGTATGTAGACACCCCTTCATATTAGAGGATTCGGCTATTTCAGCCACACCCGTTGTTGACAGGTGTATAAAATCTAGCACACAGCCATGCAATCTCCTTAGACAAACATTTGGTAGTAGAATGACCTTACTAAAGAGCTCAGTGACATTCAACGTGGCACCATCATAGCATGCCACCAAGTCAGTTCATCAAATTTCTGCCCTGCTAGAGCTGGCCCAGTCGTGAAGTGGTAGACCACACAAACTCACAGAACGGAACCGCCGAGTGCTGAAGCGAGTAGCACATAAAACATTTCTTTCCTCAGTTGCAACACTCGCTACCGAGTTCCAAACTGCCTCTGGAAGCAATGTCAGCACAATAACTGTTTGTAGGGAGCTTGATGAAATGGGTTTCCATGGCCAAGCAGCCGCACACAAGCCTAAAATTATCAAGCGCAATGCCAAGTTTCTGCTGGAGTGGTGTAAAGCTTGCCACCATTGGACTCTGGAGCAGTGGAAACGCGTTCTCTGGAGTGATGAATCACGCTTCACCATCTGGCAGTCCGTCAGACGAGTCTGGGTTTGGCGGATCCCAGGAGAACGCTACCTGCCCAAATTCATAGTGCCAACTGTAAAGTTTGGTGGTGGAGGAATAATGGTCTGGGGCTGTTTTTTATGGTTCAGGCTTGGCCCCTTAGTTCCAGTGAAGGGAAATCTTACTGCTACAGTATACAATAACATTCTAGACGATTCTGTGCTTCCAGCTTTGTGGCAACAGTTTAGAGAAGGTAATTTCCTGCATGACAACATGACAATGGCCCCCGTGCACAAAGCGAGGTTCATACAGAAATAGTTTGTCGAGATCGGTGTGGAAGAACTTGACTGGCCTGCACAGAGCCCTGACCTCAACACCATCGAACACATTTGGGATGAATTGGAACGCCAACTGCGAGCCAGGCCTAATCCCCCAACATCAGTGCCCGTCCTCAGTAATGCTCTTGTGGCAAGTCCCCACAGCAATGTTCCAACATCTAGTGGAAAGCCTTCCCAGAACAGTGGAGGCTGTTATAGCAGCAAAGGGGGGACCAATTCCATATTAATGCCCATGATTTTGCAATGAGATGTTCAAAGAGCAGGTGTTTACATACTTTTGTTCATGTAGTGTATGTCACAATGGGCTCCCGGACTACAAGCTTTAATGCTACCTGTGAAAATGAACACATGCACAGGGCATGTTGGATGCAGTGCAGCACAAGTTGGTGTCCACATACTTTTGGTCATGTAGTGTATTTACATATTGAAGCAATGCAATAAGAACAATGTGGACTGCAAAAATGTTCAACATATTTAGCAAATATGGGGCAGGCTACAACGGACTTACATTCGATTTGGAGTTGATGACAATGCAATAAATAAAATATCGTAAATACACAACTTGAAGAAACCATATATTTAGCCATGGAGCATATGCTGATTGGCCAGTGAAGGGCCAAGCCTTGACACACCCACAACTTGTTTTTTCATTAAAACCGAGTCATGCATATGTGGAGGGTGTCTGAAAGTGGCCGTTGCGAAACAAGTGGGAGGATCAACACAAGTGGGTGTATTGAAACTTAACAGCTAATTGAGCAGATTGGTTGCCACTCAAGACCGTTTTGTGTGACTGCGTGCAGCTTCCTTGTAGCATTTTAGCTAACCCTTATGCTAACCTTAATTTCATTAACCTAACCTGCTAAGTTAGTTATCCTAACCTGCCACGTTAATTCTCCAAACCTGCCATGTTAATTATCCTTACCTAAAATGCTAGAAGGAAGCTGCCACACAAAACAGTCTTGAGTGGCAACCAATCTGCAAAATGAGTTGAATTTTTTTTTTTACCTTTAGTTAACTAGGCAAGTCAGTTAAGAACAAATTCTTATTTTACAATGACAGCCTACCCTGGCCAAACCCTCCCCTAATCCGGACGACGCTGGGCCAATTGTGCGCCGCCCTATGGGACTCCCGATCACGGCCGGTTGTGATACAGCCCAGGATCAAACCAGGGTCTGTAGTGTCTCCTCTAGCCTTAGACCGCTGCGCCACTCGGGAGCCCAATAAAAAGTTTAGACACACCCACTGGGGTTAATCCTCCCACTTGTTTCGCAACTCCCACTTTCAGACACACTCCACATATGCAATTACCCATACTTGTCAAGACCCAGCCCCTTCACACTACCCCCAGCTACTGTGCCCATAATTCCGGTTCTGAAAATAGCTGCCAAAATAACTGCCAGAATAAAGGAAAGACCAACATAAAGCGTCTTAATAGGGCTTTGGGCCACCACCAAACGCCAGAACAGCTTCAATGCACCTTGGAATAGATTCTATAAGTGTCTGGAACTCTATTGGAGGGATGCTACACCGTTCTTCCATAATTTGGTGATGGTGGTGGAAAATGCTGTCTCAGGCGTCACTCCAGTCTCCCATGAGTGTTCAACTGGGTTGAGATCTGGTGACTGAGATTGGGCAGTAACCCATCCAAATCAACGTATTTTTTTTCTCCAAAGGTATGCATGGCAAATATGAATCTCTAGTATTTTCTGTGACCACTTAAATTTACATATGGATAGAGATATATCTACCAGGGGTTTTAGAAACAAAACAAAAACACTAATTACAGGGATTTTGAGAGTGTAACACGATCTTGGCATCATAGCATGGGTAAAGTTTTGGCTGGGTGTGAAATAGATATCGTAAACACAGTTAATTAGAAAAGATAAAACTTGACAGCTCAGAGTCCCTTCCCTATAAAGGAGGTTTTTAGAGGCACCTAGACATTACCCCTGACATACTGACAGCCGATCCACCCACTGCCTCCATACTGGATCTCACACACACACACACACACACACCACACACAACACACACACACACACACCCACACACACACCACACACACACACACACACACACACACACACACACACCACACACACACACACACACACACACACACACACACACACACACACACACACACACACACACACACAAACAAACCACCCTATGCTCCTTTGAGAACCTCTCTTTCAAAGTCACTGATATCTCTTCTTCTAGCCATGGTAGCAAAAATAATGGGCAACTGAGGATTTTTATACATGACCCTAAGCATGATTGAATGTTAATTGCTTAATTAACTTAGGAACCACACCTGTGTGGAAGCACCTGCTTTCAATGTACCATGTATCCCTCATTTACTCAAGTGTTTCCTTTATTTTGGCAGTTACCTGTAAGTCACAGTGATGGGTTTGGAATGCGCCACTAGTGACAAGGTCCGTGTTCCAGAGCTTTCTGATGCCTTATAGATTTCACAACGCCTGGATATGTATTTTAAGTATGAGTTAACCACATCATACTGTATGTTATAGCAATTTGTCAGTCGATGCCACAGTTGATGACTTGGCCCGCAACCATTGGTTGTTGTGTCGCATCGCCTTAGCTGTGGAACATGCACAAAGCGTATGGCAGAGTGGTGAAGTTTGAGAAAACCTGCTGTAGATGACATCCCCATAATCCAGGATGGGGAGTTTTGTTATTTGGCCAGGGTGTGTTTAGCAGAGTGTGTGAATGAAGATTTGTTCCAGTAGAGGAAGCCTATTCTGGACTTGACCTTTGCTTGAAGATTATTGAGGTGTGTGTGGAATGATAGTGCTGTGTCCAGTGTCTTGGAAATTCAGTACTGAGAGAGTCATTTCTTCAAACAATCATATTTATTTAATATCGATTAATTATTGCAATAATGAGGCTGTATGACCCCAAAACCTTTACACAAATGCAGAGTACTATATATGGCTGACATTAACAAGGCTCAGTCATGGTTGGTTCAACACCCCTCATGCAGAGCAAGGAGCATCATAAGCCACTCTGGGTTCATCCTGTCATTATCTGCACCTGGGTTGTTGTCTTAACCCCACCCTGGCTTAGTTTCCCAGATGCAAGGATGAATTTGAGACAATGAGGGATTGTTCTACTCCTAAGCTATCTCTAGTAAAACACATTCTTGTTTATGTAACGCACTCTTTAACTCATTTGTCAGCTCAAGCCATCTCCAGTGATCATACACCCAGATTAGCTGCAGGGAACTAGAGTGGAGCACATGAAAACACAGACTTTAGCAGGACAGAAATGTCTTACTATTAGTTAAATATTAATTGTTAACCATTAATATCAAATAGATAAGTTAAATATGTAATTTTTCTATCACACCAGCCAGATACACAGTTATTTGTATGAGCTGACAAATTCCAGGGGCCAGATGCATTGAGAATGGTGTTGTCGGTTTAGAGTTGTACTGTAGATTGGTATGGCAACTGCTCGGCCTCCGACCACAAGGCACTACAGAGGGTAGTGCGAATGGCCAGTACATCACTGGGGCCAAGCTTCCTGCCATCCAGGACTTCTAAACCAGGCAGTGTCAGAGGAAGGCCCTAAAAATTGTCAAAGACTCCAGCCACCCTAGTCATAGACTGTTCTCTCTGCTACCGCACGGCAAGTGGTACCGGAGTGCCAAGTCTAGGTCCAAGAGGCTTCTAAACAGCTTCTACCCCATGCCATAAGGCTCCTGAACATCTAACCAAATGGCTACTGTCATATGTCAGTTGTGCAGAGGTGAGGACGGAGTCAAGCGCAGGACACAGAACTGAGTGAAATAACGTACTTTACTCTGAAAAATAAACCAGCCAAAATAATCCACGCAGGGATAACAACCCTAACACACATGACTAACACAAACCAGGAATAATCACGCACAAAACATAATGGGAACCAGAGCGTTAAATAGGGAAATAATAATAACTTAATGTGAACCAGGTATGTACACTCAAGACATAACAAATGGAAAACAGAAACATGGATCGGTGGCAGCTAGAAAGCCGGTGACGACGACCTCCGAACGCCGCCCGAACAAGGAGAGGCACCAACTTCGGCGGAAGTCGAGACAGCTACCCAGACTATTTGAATTGCCCCCTGCTACTCTCTGTTGTTATCATCTATGCATAGTCACTTTAATAACTCTACCTACATGTACATATTACCTCAACTAACTGGTGCCCCCGCACATTGACTCTGTACCGGTACCCCCCTGTATATAGTCTCACTATTGTTATTTTACTGCTACTCTTTAATTACTTGTTACTTTTATTTATTATTCTTATCCGTATTTTTTTTAACTGCATTGTTGGTTAGGGGCTTGTAAGTAAGCATTTCACTGTTGTATTCGGCGCATGTGACTAATAACATTTGATTTGATTTGTATGAAGGACTCATTAGCGATTTGTGAAACATTGTTGAAATAAACTGAGAAGTTACCCAAGATGTGTGCTTAACAATGCACAAATGCCTCAAAAGGAATGTGTGTATTAGAGTTTGACGTGCACACCTCTTTCTTGCGCAACAATTCTTTAAGATAGTTGACATAGTCTGAAGTTAGTTTTTAAACAATCTGCTCTCACAATTGTATCAGACAAACTTGCATTATCATGAGAGACAATGGTAAAGCAAAACTCAGCCACAACGACAAGAATAATGTTTTCATGAATGAATAACAGTGCAGAGATGCCCACATACAGTATCTTAAGGCAAGCAGTTTGTACGAGCCAGCAGTATACATTGCCACAATTTCCCGCTCCCTCAAATTATTCCCCTAAGATGCTTCTGTTAAATTGTTCCACTGCATTCATTCCAGTGCCATTTCAAGTGCAGTTCAGACTCTGATCTCCTAGCCAGTCCCAAGGGTCTGTCCAATAAGAGCATAACATACTCACGAACAGTAGAAATGACTGATGGCTGCACATGTTAAAGATGAAGGTAAGGCTACCACTACCACCATAATGCCACTTAAATACATTTGCAAAGTGTAAATGAAAAGGAAACATACATACTTTGTAGCAGAATTACATTCCATATGATGTATGCATAGTACAAATAGCCTATACAGTTCAGTGATCACATTAAAGTACCAGTCAACGTTAATGGAGGACCTACAGTATGGGTGCGTCTCAAATTGCAACCTATTCCCTTCACCAGGGGTCTCCAACCATGTTCCTGGAGAGTTACCCTCCTGTAGGTTTTCGCTCCAACCCCAGTTGTAACAAACCTGGTTCAGCTTGTCAACTAGCTAATTTCTATTAGAATCATTTGGGTTGGTATGAAAACCTACAGTACCGTAGCGCTCCAGGAACAGGGTTGGTCAAATGTAGTAAACTGTGTAGGGAATAGGGTGCCATTTGGGATGCATTCTTTGTGTTGTGTTTCTTCCTCGCTGACAGCTAGGCTTGTCACAGTTGTTGTGGTGTGTGAGAGGGGAAAATGTGCCCCTCTGGCTCTGGTAATTATCTGGCCATTTTCTCTCTGTCACCTGCCTTTATCTTTCCCCTCAGATCTGCACCTAGGGGTCAAAGACTGTTACTTTGGGACACCTCAATCTCTCAAGGTGTGGCAGGTTAAATGTAAAAGGCCCTCCCACTGACCTCTGTTCTCTTCTGTTTGTTTTCCAGGAAACATGCAACACAATCACATAAGAGCACATCTTCAATGGACAATATGCACAGCTATAGTTCAGAAGGCAGATGCTCTGGATTGCACTCAATAGTAATGACTCTGTTAATTTAATGTACACATCTCTTCAAATTAAAATGATGACATGGAAACCAAACAGCTGAAAAGAGGCTTGTTGATAATTGACCTGTTCTACGGATCCATATATCAAAACATTTACATATCCTATACAGTATTACATCTAACAGCCTATCTATAGAATGTCATGTCTGACTGGTACGCATAGCAAATTATTATGAATGGTCTGTGAATGTAAGTGAATTGCACTTAAATTTAAAAAACACATGGATGACAAAATAACTTGAATGCATAGCATATACATTTTGTTGACTAATCAACAGCTTTCTTAAATTGTATTTGGTTTTTAATTAGCAAGACAGATAGATATAACATTTACTGGTCAGACATTTGGGTTAGAGTGTCATCAACAGTTCCATGTCCCGATGGATGCAGGTAGTTAGACAAAAACTGTGACACTGTGACAAAAACGAATCCCCACTGTCAGGACCCGGTGAGAGAAACAGTCACTAATAGTCGGCAGAACCCAGAAGATGAGGCAGACTCAGCAGTACTAGAGATGGTGGTTTAATAAAAGGACAAGATCTTCAGGCAAAGAATATAAATCCACCACGTCCAAAAATAAAGCCAAGAGGCACAAAATGGATATCCTCCAAAATACAAAGAAACTCCACAAAGTGGTAAAAACAGCAGGGAAAAACAAACCTCAAAAGACTACTCAAAAATACACAAGCACTAAACCAGAGAACCTCTGGAAAATCCAATAAGATAAATATATGTTCACAACAAGGCTGGGGCTGGGTGCTAACATACAAACACTGAGCAAAGAACTGAGGAACACACAGGGTTTAAATACTAACAAGGGAACGACACACAGGTGCAAACAATAATTAGAGCAAGGAAAAAACAAAAGGTACAAAAAAGGTGCAATGGGGACATCTAGTGACCAAAACCTGAACAGTCCTGGCCAAAACCTGACACCCACCTGATGTGACATTTGGACAAACAACACCATTTGAGGGAGGAATTAGGAGCTTTATTATCGGATAAGACACAATGTCACTCCCATCAAGCAACTTAAGGTTAGACGTGAGAAAATGAACTTGGTTTGGGCCTTAAAGAGGCACTCTGGGTTTTTATCTTTGAAATTAATGATATAGCCATTGATTTTTGAAGAATATAACTTATAAATGGCTCATTGTGAGCTTAGTTCAAGCTAGTTTTACTCCATAACTTATAAATAATGTAATTGTAAACAAACACTGTGAAGCTTCAAAACGTGGTTAAAACGATACTTTTCAGAATCTCCATTATTCACCAACTACATTTACTACATGTACCAGGAAGTGGTGCTGACATTGTCTTACAAGAAACAATACACAGACAAAAAATAGACAGAAAATGCACACATACAGTATAAATATGTCTAAAAATGTAACATAATCTGTGGAAAATTTGTATATATTAAAATGATATAATAAAAAGTTAATATGTACAAAAGTGATTTAATGGATGGTAATTCCTTGCATCCATAGCTCTGTATATGAATTTGAGAGTTGTTACATTTCTCCAGCACCATCCCTCAGCTGTTTACCAAAACAAGTGATGGAGTGACCAATTTGTTGTTTTTCAAATCCCAGATTGCCCCTTTAATTATCTCGTTCAATTGCCTTAGTAATGCAATTTTGTAGTTCATAAACCTTTTCCATCACTTTTCCAGGACATCCCAGAATAAGAAAATATCTTGGAGTGGAGAAAGAAGTATAGTTTTTAGTCTGCAGTACACACTACTTCAGTTTTCAACCTTACATATTTAAAAATATATTTTCAGAAAACATGATTTTGCTGGTTTACTCTTATATACTGTATCATATACCCCGCTAAGTTTCTACTATTAAAATCATGATAAACAGTGCATTTCCCAGTAATGACAGATAATAGGCTACCCTTTTCTTAGTGACACATCCACATGTCATACAGGCCATTCTCACCGCATGCCACTTTCAGCCTAATGGATCCCAACTGTCTCTGTAAACAGTTTTATTTATGATGTGGGTGGTACTGAAGAAAATAAATATATTTCATACATACATCGCTTTTCCAAATACCAAAGGTAGCTCAAAAGGTGTAACACAACATAAAAGAAACATCTATAGTATATGCACATTGTATGCAGCAATTCAGTACCTACTGCAATTCAGCTTTTAGCTGCCATGCTACACATGAAAGAAAACGAAACTAAAACTGTGATATGAATGAGAATGAACAATTAGCCGTTCACATAATGGGCCACATAGTCTGACTTGAGCTCTGTTTCACCTCTGGATACAGAATGTGCAGAATTCTTAGACTTCTGGCATGAACCCTGCCTACCCCCTGACATTCTCACATACCTCACCTACCCAATGGCCTGTGAATGATCACTCCTAACGCTTGAATAGGCAGGTTTCAATGAAGGAGCTATTAAAGCATGGCCTCCCGTGAGGAAATGAGTGGCCTGACATTGATTGCGGGTAGAGAGATTCAACTCAGTGGGGTTTAAAAAAAAATAGGATTACTGTGGGTGGCAATAGCATTGTCTGTACGGGGCACTGGTATCAGGGCCAACTTCAGAGCCACTTCCCACACACCGTCTGTCAATCCAGGTGGACATGTTGCTTCTTCAAGACTTTAGACACAAATGCACAAAAATGGCCACTTTTGAGCTGGTGCATGAAAATTGTATTGATGTGTTTATTACATTTTTGCATCTACCCATCAATTTTGAGATTTGTTGGTATGTTGGTCCATTAAAATGAGTATTTTCAAAAAT
The DNA here is from genome assembly GCF_002910315.2 of Salvelinus sp. IW2-2015. Taxonomy (NCBI): domain Eukaryota; kingdom Metazoa; phylum Chordata; class Actinopteri; order Salmoniformes; family Salmonidae; genus Salvelinus; species Salvelinus sp. IW2-2015. The sequence continues at coordinate 15,788,736 of NC_036847.1, forward strand.
TAAACGTAAAAATGTAAAAAACTTGCATTTCTGTAGTTTATCATACCACTGTCATCAACTTTTGAATGCATTTTATGCACTTTAAAATGGACATACATTGCCTTCAGAAAGTATTCACACCCATTGACGTTTCCCACATTTTGTTGTGTTACAGCCTGAATAAAACATTTATTAAATTAAGATTTATTTCAATGTAGATTTTTTTGTCACTAGTCTACATGCAATACCCATAATGCCAAAGTGGTATTATGTTTTTTTGAATGTTTTACAAATTAATAAAAAATTAAAAGCTGAATTGTCTTGAGTCAAAAAGTATTCAACCCCTTTGTTATGGCAAGCCTATAATAAGTTGCACGGACTTACTCTTTGTGCAATAGTAGTGATAAAATTATTTTTGAATGACTACCTCATCTCTGTACCCCACACATACAATGATATGTAAGGTCCCTCAGTTAAGTAGGGAGTTTGAAACACAAAGACCAGGGATGTTTCCAATGCCTCGCAGAGAAGGGCACCTCTTAGTAGATCGGTAAAAAAAGCTGACATTGAATATCCCTTTGAGCATGGTGAAGTTATTAATTACACTTTGGATGGTGTACAGTATCAATACACCCAGTCACTACACAGATACAGGTGTCCTTCTTAACACAGTTGCCTGAGAGGAAGGAAACAGTTCAGGGACTCAACCATGAGGCCAATGGTGACCTGTGATAGGAGAAAACTGAGGATGGATCATCAGCATTGTAGTTACTCCACAATACTAATGTAATTTACAGAGTAAAAAGAAGGAAGAGTATACAGAGTAAAAATAGTCCAGAAAATGCATCCTGGCACTAAAGTAATACTGCAAAAAATGTGGCAAAGCAATTAACTTTTTGTCCTGAATACACAGTGTTATGGTTGGGGCAAATCCAATACAACACATTACTGAGTACCACTCTCCATAATTTCAAGCATAGTGGTGGCTGCATCATGTTATGGGCATGCTTGTAAACGTTAAGGACTGGGGAGTTTTTCAGGATAAATAATACATTGAATGGCGCTAAGACAAGGCAAAATCCTAGAGGAAAACCTGGTTCAGTCTGCTTTCCATCAGACACTGGGAGATTAATTCACCTTTCAGCAGGACAGTAACCTACAATACAAGGCCAAATATATACTGTAGTTGCTTACCAAGAAGACAGTGAATGTTCCTGAGTGGCTGACCTATAGTTTTGATAAAATCTGCTTAAAAATCTATGGCAAGACCTGAAAATGGTTGTCGAGCAATTATCAACAACCAATTTGACAGAGCTTGAAGAATAATGGTCGAATGTTCCACAATCCAGGTGTGGGAATCTCTGAGAACCTTACCCAGAAAGATTCACAGCTGTAATCACTGCCAAAGGTAATTCTAACATGTATTGACTCAGGAGGCTGAATACTTACAGTTGAAGTTATAAGATTACATGCACTGAGGTTGGAGTCATTAAAACTTGTTTTTCAACCACTCCACACATTTCTTGTTAACAAACTATAGTTTTGGCAAGTCGGTTAGGACATCTACTTTGTGCATGACACAAGTAATTTCTCCAACAATTGATTACAGACAGATTATTTCACTTATAATTCAATGTATCACAATTCCAGTGGGTCAGAAATGTACATACACTAAGTTGACTGTGCCTTTAAACAGCTTGGAAAAATCAGGGAAATTATGTAATGGCTTTAAAGGCTTCTGATAGGCTAATTGACATAATTTGAGTGAATTGGAGGTGTACCTGTGGATGTATTTCAAGGCCTACCTTCAAACTCAGTGCCTTTTTGCTTTACATCATGGGAAAATCACAAGAAATCAGCCAAGACCTCAGAAAAAAAATTGTAGACCTCCACAAGTCTGGTTCATCCTTGGCAGCAATTTCCAAACACCTGAAGGTACCACATTCATCTGTACAAACAATAGTACGCAAGTATAAACACCATGGGACCACGCAGCCGTCATACCGCTCAGGAAGGAGACGTGTTTTGTCTCCTAGAGATGAACATACTTTGGATACGAGAAGTGCAAATCAATCCCAGAACAACAGCAAAGCGCTTTGTGAAGATGCTGGAAGAAACAGGTACAAAAGTATCTATAGCCACAGTAAAACAAGTCCTATATCAACATAACCTGAAAGGCCACTCAGCAAGGATGAAGCCACTGCTCCAAATCCGCCATAAAATAGCCAGACTACGGTTTGCAATTGCACATGGGGACAAAGATCGTACTTTTTGGAGAAATATCCTCTGGTCTGATGAAAAAAAATATTATTATAACTGTTTGGCCATAATGAACATCGTTATGTTTGGAGGAAAAAGGGTGAGGCTTGCAAGATGAAGAACACCATCCCAACGGTGAAGGACAGGGGTGGCAGCATCATGTTGTGGGGTTGCTTTGCTGCAGGAGGGACTGGTGCACTTCACAAAATAGATGGCATCATGAGGCAGGAAAATTCTGTGCATATATTGAAGCAACACCTCAAGACATCAGTCAGGAAGTTAAAGCTTGGTCGCAAATGGGTCTTCCAAATAGACAATGACCACCAGCATACTTCCAAAGTTGTGGCAAAATGACTTAAGGACAACAAAGTCAAGGTATTGGAGTGGCCATCACAAAGCACTGACCTCAATCCTATAGAACATTTGTGGGAAGAACTGAAAAAGCGTGTGCGAGCAAGGAGGCCTACAAACCTGACTCAGCTCAGGAGGAACGGGAAATATTCACCCAACTTATTGTGGGAAGCTTGTGGAAGGCTACCCGAAATGTTTGACCCAAGTTAAACAATTTAAAGGCAATTCTACCAAATACTAATTGAGTGTATGTAAACTTCTGACCCACTGGGAATGTGACAAAATAAATTAAAGCTGAAATAAATAATTCTCTCTTCTGACATTTCACATTCTTAAAATAAAGTGATGATCCTAACTGACCTAAGACAGGGAATGTTTACTAGGATTATGTCACGCCCTTACCTTAGAGATCCTTTTTATGTCTCTATTTTGGTTTGGTCAGGGCGTGAGTTGGGGTGGGCATTCTATGTTTTGTGTTTCTATGATTTTCTATTTCTATGTTTTGGCCGGGTATGGTTCTCAATCAGGGACAGCTGTCTATCGTTGTCTCTGATTGGGAACCATACTTAGGTAGCCTTTTTTCCAACCTGTCTTTGTAGGAGGTTGACTTTGTTTAGGGCACATAGCCTTTGAGCTTCACGGTTTGTTTTTGTATGGTTTATTGTTTTTTGTCGGCGTCATTCTAAAATAAAGAGAAAATGTACGCTTACCACGCTGCACCTTGGTCCTCTCCTTTCAACAGCCGTGACAGAACTCCCACCAACAAAGGACCAAGCAGCGTGGTAAGAAGGAGAACTGGACATGGGATGACATCCTAAATGGCAAAGGATCCTGGACATGGGAGGAGATCCTGGCAGGAAAGGATCGCCTGCCCTGGGAGCAGGTAGAAGCAGAGAGGAAGGCGAAGGCAGCAGCTAAAGCAGCAGAGGACATCGTATGAGGAACACGGCTGGCAAGGGAAGCCAGAGAGAGCAGCCCCAAATTTTTTGGGGGGGAGGCACACGGTTGGAGACCTGAGCCAACTCCCCGTGCTTACCGTGGCGGGCGTCGTACTGGTCAGGCACCGTGTTATGCGGTGGAGCGCAAGGTGTCTCCAGTTCGCGTTCATAAGCACGGTGGCGCTCAATCCCAGCTCCCCGCATCTGCCGGGCTAGGGTGAGCATCCAGCCAGGAAGGATTGTGCCAGCCTGCTCTCCAGACCTCCAGTATGTCTCTCTACGGCTCAGGATATCCCTGCGCCGGCCTTGCGCACTGTGTCTCCAGTGCGTCTGCGCAAGTCCAGTGCGTCCTGTGCCTGCGCCCCGTACGTGCAGGTCCAAAGTCACCATCCAGCCAGGACGGGTTGTGCAGGCTCTTAGCTCGAGAACTCCATTGCGCCTCCACGGCCCAAGTGTATCCGGTGCCTCAGCCAAGGACAAGGCCTGCATGTCCCCCAGCCTGGTGAGTCCTGTGCCTGCGCTAAGAACTAATCCTCCTGTATGTCTTCCCAGCCTGGTGAGTCCTGTGCCTGCTCCAGAGCCAGACCTCCTGTGTGTCTCTCCCCTCCAGTGAATGATCCATGGCAAGAAGCCTCCAGTGATGATCCATGGCACGAAGCCTCCAGTGATGGGCCGAATCCATGAGACCAGGCAGAAGCCTCCGTGATGATCCATGGCACGAAGCCTCCAGTGATGAATCCATGGCATGAAGCTCCCAGTGATGATCCATGGCACGAAGCCTCCAGTTGATGGATCCATGGCATGAAGCTCCAGTGAATGATCCATGGCACAGAAGCCATGCCCAGTGATGATCCATGGCAGAAGCTCCAGTGATGATCCATGGCAAGAAGCTCCAGTGATGACCATGGCAGCAAGCCTCCAGTGATGATCCATGGCACGAAGCCTCCAGTGATGATCCATGGCAAGAAGCCTCCAGTGATGATCCATGGCACGAGGCCTCCAGTGAGGAGTCATGGCACGGAACCTCCAACGACGGTCCCCCGTCCGGAGCCTCCATCGACGTTCTCCAGTCCGGAGCCTCCAGCGACGTTCTCCAGTCCGGAGCCTCCAGCGACGTTCTCCAGTCCGGAGCCTCCACTCCGGGGCCCGCAACGAGGGTGCCCAGTCCGGGGCCCGCAATGAGGGTAAAGGTAGTCTAAAGTGACAGGTAGTCTAAATTCAGTGTTGCTTGTCTTTAACTGCCATTTCCCGAAAGTCAGACTCTTCACGCCAACAAATGTTCTCAGCTTCAGAAGCATCAGCATTAATCAAATTGTGTGTGGTTATCCTTAGATATATTCTCCAGACTTGCCCAGAGGGAATTGTTGATAAATTATAAAAAATTTATTTGGTCAAATGCGACCCGAAATGCATTTTACGTACATGTCTTTAGTATTTGTAAGATAGAAAGATGAAAAAGTATCGATCCACAATCTGCTCTGGAAAAGTTTGGTCCTGGAGTGTCTCACTTCATCCAGTGTCAAGAAAAAATATATTTTTTATATGCAAATATGCACATACATAATGAGATATTGCCTAATTTGCATATTTTAAGAACATATTTCTTAAAAATTGTCATACAAATGAAGTATTATATTTGTGTCTACATTCAACTGGTAAAAGTTGATTGTGATATGATCAAGTGGAAGAAATACTCTATTAAGGTTTGCTGCCTGGCTTTAAATTAAGTTAGCTTATGGTACTGGTGGCATGTACTGTGAATACGCCTAACATATAAGTTGATGTCACCTGGAACATTAATATTGAAACTTCACCAGTCCTTCACACATTTGATAATGTCACCTGAATGTTGTGCTACCCCCTCAATGTCACCATCTGTTTTGCGGAACATCTGGAAAAACATTTCCCCATAGATGGCATGCTGAAAATGATCTCATCTATATTTAGAGGGCTTATACCAGCTGGTGTTGACACTCCCTCCTCTCATTACACTGTTATCTCAACCTCTCAACCTTTGAATTAATTAGCTGCCGCAAGTCAATTAGCTTCCTCCAGCAATCTCGCAATGCCTGATTTAATTTTTTTCCCCCTCAAACCGTGAAGCTCACAAGATAGTTAATGGAATTGAAATCTTGAAAAACTCTGTTCAGTTTTGATAATAGGTTGTATGGGGTTTCTCTTTATTTTGTAATAATTTGCTTATTAACTGTGAAACTTAAATGGTATTATCATGTAACCATGATTGTTGAAGTTGCGCTACGTAATGCCATCAAAATGTTTGACTTATTACAGTACCAACATAACTTTTAAGTCCATCAGCATCTGAAATGTCCTTCTAATTGGGTTTCATTTATTTCCATAGTTAAAATGATAGAATAAAACTGCTGTACAACAATAGCAGTTGTCTAGACATAGAAGAGCAATACAACATCCAGGCATTGTTTTTGATTCTGTGAAATGGGGAATGCAAATGTTTGCATAAAACATTTTCTTCACTTTTTTTTATTACACTCATATAGCAGTCAAAACAGAGTTTTGTGGCTTGCTCCTCAAGAAATGCTGGCGACTGTAACAGAAGCCAAACGTGAGTTGGCTTGGGGGTGTGGTTTGATGTGGATGTTTCTTGGGTGTGTCCTTGCCACCACCAAGACACACCCATCTGTCAGAACCTTGCCAGCAGCTGTTTCCCCCCACTCACTCACAACAAACAAACCTCCTTCAGGTTGAGTTAAATATTTATTCAGGGCAAAACCCATTGAAACCAGGGTCTCATTCACAATGGTGCCCTGATCACAGCAACACAATCAAAAACAATAAGAAACTAAACAGCAATCAAATTACAGCAAATTACCTTTGAGTAGGTCAATAGCCTACAGGGCAGGAGTTGCAACCGGTTCAGGGGACAGAAATGAAAGGCGTAAAATAAGGAACAGAACCAGAACCGAAAACAAAAGTGAACTATACTGCTCAGGAACAGAACCGTTATTTTAAAAGCATGGGAACCGGTTAATAACGTTTTTTTACGGTCCGGGCATTTTTTTCCAGTCCCACAAAAAACGCAACAAAGCACCTGTACAAAGCTCTCACTTTGTCACTCAGAAGCTTATTCCAGTTTCTGCCTGCCTGCCTGCCTGCTGGAAATCTTGCCAGTGTGTGTGTGTAGGCTACCTGCCCCGTCCCCTCCCTCCAAGGCATAGTATACTGTAGCTGCTGACATTACAAGCATGGTTCATAAATTAGGGAGATATATTTTATTAGGGAAGAATGCATTAACTTTTTCAATGCTAGTTATGGATACTATAGTTAACACATCTCACATTGGATTTTGTAACGAACGTCGTCGGGAGAAGGAGAAGAGGACCAAGGTGCAGCGTGGTAAGTGTTCATATTACTTTTAATAAAAATACGAAACACTTGACAAAACAACAGAAACGACAAACGAACAGTTCTGTAAGGTGACGACACACAAAACAGAAAACAACTACCCACAAACACAGGTGGGAACAGGATACCTAAGTATGGTTCTCAATCAGAGACAACGATAGACAGCTGCCTCTGATTGGGAACCATACCAGGCCAAACACATAGAAATACAAAACAAGGACAACATAGAACACCAGACATAGAATGCCCACCCAAACTCACGCCCTGACCAACCAAAATAGAGACATAAAAAGGATCTCTACGGTCAGGGCGTGACAGATTTATTAACTACAAAAAGGTTAAAACGTTTTTTTAAATTCTGGTGCTGGTGCCACTCTGCACACACAAGCTTGTTAGCTGGCTACAGTAGCTAGCTCTGGTCTAGCTCTCGAAAATTCTAGGCGGCATTATGTGTAACGTAATGAAACTGAGTCATGATCAAGGGCTAGCTCTGGTCCAACGTTAGTTAAGCTAACTGTCTGAAGTTCAAAGACATTCAAAGTTCCTTCATAGAAGGAACTTCATCCTCCATAGGTATAATTCTGTGGGCCTAATTCAGATTATGCATGTCTAAACAACAAGATGCCCAGTGCTTCATGCCAGTGCTTTCGTCACCTGCAAAACTTCAGTTGCATCTCACACCCTACATTGTCTGTACATAGCTTGCTCACTCCATAGCAAGCTGCTCTATCCATTGGTGAAGTTATTTAATGTAGAGATAAATGTTAAAACATTTTTATTTCAGAGGTTTAAATAGGAACAGAAAGGAACGATATAAACATTATTTTGGGGGGGGGTTCAGAACTTTATTTTGCTGGTCAGAACAGTGGAATGGACCTTTAAAAAGAATGGTTGTGTTCAAAACAAAACGATTGGAAAATGATTTTGGTTCCAACCCCTGCTACAGACTAATGTGAGAAGAATGCAATTGCTGAATTTATGTAGATATTCTAAACTAAGTGTTTTGATAACTTCCAAATCTAGCAACAGGTCAATGTAGAATAAACACCCTTTACATAATACCATAGACACAGTGTTCTGCTAATATAACAATGTGCACCTTTCATCTGTCATTGTCATTCCCAGCCGATACAGACACTGTGCTGATCTGCATTTTGTCTGGTGGTAATGGGGCTGCCTTGGCAAACATGTCAGAGTGGTGTTACCTTCCTGTGTGGTGTCCCATACACAATAGGTGTTCCCTGATCCTGATGCAGAATACACAGGGTGTCTCCCTCCTCATATTGACTGATACCATTCAGTTAAATAATAAAAAATACAATACAAATGAAAGGTGTCTAGTCAAAGTGCCAGGTCTCTCTCCATTCAGAGACATTCAGAGGCATCAGTATCAAGCCTGTCTGTCAGTCTGGACTTCCATCACATCATCTTGCAGGTCTCCATGTGCTGGCTCCATACATGTTTCTGTGCACACATACACACATAGTCACTGTTATATTACCAATGGTCTAGCTCTCAAACTCTAAGCAGCCTCAAGTGTAATGTAATGGAACTGAGTCAGGATCAAGTGTTGGTTCTGGTCCAATGTTTGTTAAGTCAACTATTTTGGGGTTTATATGGTCCCACTGCCCATTTTATGTTAAAACTACCCTGGTCATGGTGTTGATTATTATTTTTAAAAATTGCACTAAATGTAGTAAACTCTCACATAGTTGCTTATATTTAACTCCAATTGCAATTTTACTCTTTGTTGTTTTTAATTAACTCCCTTGCGATTTTTTTCTGTGTTGTTTTGAATTAACAATCAACTACAGCAGAGTACATTTCTCTTTCAGTTTGCTTCCTTTGAGTTATAACGGTGTAAAGCCTTATTTGAATATTTCTTAATGTGTCACATTTTGGTGGTTTGCAATATGATATCCAATCTCTGTTAGATCCAACTTGCAGGAAATATATCAGGCACTTTTATATCAGCCACAACTTGCATTTAGAATGCCTGTCAGAGTAGGGAAGAAAATACAGTTAATGGAGCCTACACACTATGTAAACTGGAACAACTATCTCACTAACAGGGAGCGTATCACTATCTTGAGGGTTACAAAATGTAACCCAAGTTCTTTTAACACTGTGATTTCATCTTTCCTTTATTATGTGTGTGGGCCTGATGGCCTCTCACCTGAAATGTATTCAACTTTCAAAGACACCCTGTCCCCTCTACTGACAAATATATAAAAACATTTTCTATCTATTAAAAAGCTCACCCAATCACTACAATTAACCACATTGAAGGTAATCCTGAAGAAAAACAAGGACCCAGATGATCCACGTCATATAGGCCCTCTCAAATTTGAACACTGATTCCAAAATCCTAGCAAAGTTGATCACTTCAAAGCTGAATCCTATTATACCCACTATTGGATTTGTGAAAAATATGTAGTCCTATTCAAATGTCAAGAGATTGTTATTAGTACTGCAGTATGTTAAAGTCAAGAAATGGGATACGTAGTGGAAACCCAGCCTCCATAAGGTACAATGCTTTATTAATGTGACAAATGTAAATTATGATAGTGACTCCGTGGGTACTGTTGTGACCACTATTAGTACTTTCTTAGAGGAAGGGCACAATTTATTATATTACTTTTTTGTTTTTGTTTATTGTCTGTGTTGTATTATGTTATGTATTGTATGTCTCTGTTCTGTTTTGTTGTCCCCATAAAAAACAACAGGAACAAAAAACAACATTATTTGAAATTAGCTTTTCAATAAACATTGAAATAATGTACTTTTTCTTCCTGTGTTCAAATAAAATCACAGAATGGTTTAGGGGTCTGAAAGATAGTGGACTCCACTCTGAGGTAGATGCTTTCAGTTTTCATCTCATTAGCCCCTTAAGACACGTGTGTGTGTGTGTGTGTGTGTGTGTGTGTGTGTGTGTGTGTGTGTGTGTGTGTGTTGTGTGTGTGTGTGTGTGTGTGTGTGTGTGTGTGAAGGCTGGTTTGTGGGTTGTGATACTGCATAAATATTGCTAGAGCAAAGGGTTTGATCGAATCCACCCCCTGGTCTTAAATTAATGCAGCATCATTCACATCAGGTCTGGACTGATGAAAATCCATATCCTTTCCTGCCATATGACTGGATGCCATCTAAATAGTTCCATTGTATGAAAATCTCATATTTATCGAGAAATACTGTATATATCAACACAAGAACAACGCAAAGAAGACTTGCCAAAAAAAACAGAGGAAAAGGAATGGATTTAATCGCGAATTTGAATATGTGTGGTGGGAATTGACACAGGTTAATAACAAGTATGAATCAAATTTCTCTCGCAGCTTGAGGCTGTCGATCCCTCTCTGTCGTTAGTCATACTCTCTCAAAGACCTGATGAAAATACAAAGGTATAAATAGAAGAGAAAGAAATCACTGGCAGCCATTCTGACCTTGGTTCTCTGTAAATCAATTGCTAATCTTGAAAAGGGTGCTGAATTGGATATACTGTATATTCATATTCATGATGATGATGCTTCATATCAAACAGGAGAAATTAGTACATCCAATTCAAAAAGCAAAGCATGTTACTCACATAAAATACTATTAAAATATATAGAGCACATGTACAGTATATTTATACAGTACCAATAAAACTTATGGACACACCCACTCATTCAAGGGTTTTTATTTTTACTTTTTTATACGTTGTAGAATAATAGTGAAGACATCAAAACTATGAAATGACACATATCAAATCATGTAGTAACCAAAAAAGTGTTAAACAAATCAAAATATATTTTATATTTGAGATTCTTCAAAGTCCCTTTGCCTTGGTGACAGCTTTGTACATATTTGTCTCCTGATTAGTAACCACATCAGATATTTCTCTACCCATGTTATAAATCTTAAGTATTTTAGATATGAGTTCATTACTGCCCATATGCAGATGCTATTGAGGTCAATGCTTGACTCACACATACATTTTTCATGTTCGAGGAGACAGAGGTAGGAAATTTCATAGCTCATCATTTCAAAGATTCTGTTACTACCAGCAATTCTCTGGAAATGCTAGCTCTTAGGAGATGTGATAGCCTGGGTCTAAATTATGCTAATGTCCTGCTGCATACTTGGGCCATTGGGTCAGTTACTCAAGATGTGAGACGCTGGCGCCTCATGAGATCATCTCACAAATTGTTAATTTATTCAACGAAGACCAGCAGTTGCCTTGAACTTGGAATTGAATGATCTATTAATCATGTATGACCAATCTACCCACAGTCAAGGCATCTTGCCTAGCTGGTGAAAAAAATGTAAACTTCTGGATGAAACACTTGGGAGTGAAGTGGCTGTAAGAACTACCAGTAAGATACCGCCACACCACTAGTAGTAATCATATGAGAGTTGTGTTACTGAGAGAGGAGTGAACACATTGAGAGATTATACAAATATTTTATAGCCCATGCTGAATTACATTTCAAATATTATTTTATACTAATACAATTTCTTAGAGAAAGATAATTTGTCTAACAAGTAATACAAAAAATACAAAAATGCCCAAATTATTGGATCCCTTGTTTTCCTACTCCAGCGCCCACCCTTTGCGTGGGTAAAGACACTGAGCCTTTTTCTAAAATATTAAATGAGATTGGAAAACATATTGGGAGGGATCTTAGACCATTACTCCATTCATAATCTTTCGAGATGCTTTATATCCTTCGTTTGCAGTTATGGAGTTCCCTCTTCAATTCAAACCACATGTTTTCAATGGGATTCAAGTCCGGAGACTGAGATGGCCATTACAAAATGTTGATTTCTTCACTTGCATCCAAGTTTCAGCTACCTGGTAGAGGCAACCAGGTGTTTGGATAAAATGTCCTGGTACTTGGTAATGTTTATGATGCCGTTGACCTTACCAAGGGCCCCGGGACCAGGGGAAGCAAAATAGCTCCATAACATTTTACTTTTGAAGGTCAAACCCACCATTGGTGTGTGTGGCCGAAGAGCTCTATTTTCATGTCATCTGACCATAGCACCACCTGGAGTTTGCTCAACGGCATTGGCACTTGGATTGGAACCAGTGCTATGGTAATATGGCACAAAAATAGAGCTCTTTGGCCACGCACACTAGCTGTGGGTTGGGCTTTCGAAAGAACAACGCATATGCAGAAAATACCTCATCCCTACTGTAAAATATGTTGGTGGATCTTTGATCTTATGGTGCTATTTTGCTCCCACTGGTACATACCAATTAGCACACACTTTTTTTAATATATTGAGGTATTACCTCACAGGATAAGGTGGATTTACATTTCCAATTTGCGTTAAAAGTAAGAGCACATTAAGATACAAGAACAGTTACAACCAACTGATTGCAGCATTACTGCAAGTAGAAGAAGGTAGAAAACGGACATATATTAAAGATACAAATTGGCTGAAAAGGATTGGCATAAATAGAAAAATATACCAGATTCATTTGAGGACAAACTTGTTGACAACTGCGCCATACAGGTTGCAAAATAAATGGGAAGAGATTTTCGATGTACTGATTCCATGGCACATGGTTAATGAACTGATACAAAAAACAAAACTTGATTCAACACATCGAGTTTTTCTATTTAAATTATTTTCCAAAATTCTTGCCACCAACAGAATGCTATATGTGTGGCATACAACAATCTCAGCTCTGAAGATTTTTCTGCAAAGAGACAGAATCACTAGATCATATTGTTCTGGTATTGCCCTTATGAGGTAGCTTGTTTCTGGTTACAGGTTCAGGAATGGTTAAAAATCACAACATTAACCTTACAAATATCAGTGTTAGGCGATTTGACAAGCCATAGTCAATCAATGAATAATATAATAATACTCCTATGAAAGGTTTTCATCTTTAGCTCACAATCTGTGGATACTATGCGATTAGAAAGGTTCCAAATTCATGTAAAAAAAAATCACAGCACAAAAATATATGGCACATGGAAATCAAACAAGGGTGGTCTATGGTGATAGAGTGGGATGGGGTGGGATTAAAGAGCTCCTGATCAGTAATATATTATGTGCTGTATATAGAAGTACCATGTATGTCAAATGTATATGTAAAGTGTGATATATAAAATGTATGTATATGTCGAAAAAAAAGCTGTAAAAACAAAGAAATATATTTGTGTCTTTTGAAGATGGGAAGATGGGACGAAAAAAAGAAAATAACATGATTTAGAAACTAAAATTCAAACATATTCCTAATAAGTGAAATGTATAGATCTTTCGGTCTCTGACGATYGTGTAATAGAGTAATGCCAATTAGYTTTCATTTTGTTTCTAGGAATGTGAGAAGAACTTCATCACTCTCATTCAGTGAGCTCAATGCCTTGAGCATCAGGAAACATCAAGTGCCTTGATGACAGATTCATCAGACAAAGAGGAATAACAACATTTCTTTCTGTAGAAAGGGCGATGATAAGGAATGGTATCAATATGGTTTGGAGGACACCATGCCTGTGAAAAAGTCTTCTTCAGTCACATACAGCATATATTCACAGTTTCCATAGCAACGCCATGTTTTTTTATTTCATTTTCATGGTAAAGTTTTTGGGGTCGTATCACAAAACAACATGATTAATCCTGTACCTTTATAGAGTGAACCAAACAGCTTCCCTTTAATTTTTTTTCTGAAATGTTGTTAGGAAATGGAATTGCATTAATGATAAAGCAGTATGTATTTATTTATAGGCTAAGATAAGAGACAGAAGAAGCAGTAGAAGTTCAAGGAACTGATACATCTTGACATTGTGCCGCCCTAACAGCATTGCAATAGTTCCCTAACTGCAGCAATTAATGTGCTCCTGTCTAATACCACTGAAGTAATTAAGTAATAACTGTGAAGTAAGTGAGTAAGTAAGTAAGTAAGTAAGTAAGCAACCTATCAAAAAAACTGTGGACAATGGAAGATTTTACAGGAGTTTGTGTAAACTTCCAATATATTCATGGAGGTGGCATAGCGATGTTATCATTTTATTGCACTCTTTTACAAAATAAATGTGTTCTCAACTGTATTTTTAAACTCGAATTTTAAGTTAAAATCTCTGTCAAATGTTTTAGGCCTCCGAATTAGGCTTTGGAATGATATTAGCGTAGGAAATCTATAATAATTGTTACCATTTGATTTCCAACAAAATGTCAACTTCAATGTCAAAATAGAATGTGGGCTGGCTGCTGTGAATCTTGAATGAGGTGCCCGGTTGAATGAGGTGCCCAGTCGGGAGGTGCCCGGTTGGGTTGTGCATCCCCCAAGGAGATATACTGTATATTTAAAAGTATGTGGACACCCCTTCAAATTAGTGGATTCAGCTATTTCAGCCACACCTGTTGATGACAGGTTTATGAAATCGACCACACAGCCATGCAATCTCCATAGACAAACATTCACAGTAGAATGGCCTTACTGAAGAGCTCAGTGACTTTCAACGTGGCACAGTCATAGGATACCACCTTTCCAACAAGATCACAGAACAAGCTCACAGAACGGGACCGCCAAGTGTTGATATGTGTAACAATTGTCTGTCCTCGGTTGCAACACTCACTACCGAGTTCCAAACTGCTTCTGGAAGCAACGTCAGCACAATAACTATTCATTGGGAGCTTCATGAAATGGGATTCCATGGCATAGAAGCCGCATACAAGCCTAAGATCACCATGCGCAATGCYAAGCATCGGCTGGAGTGGTGTAAAGTTCGCCGCCATTGGACTCTGGAGCAGTGGAAATGCATTCTCTGGAGTGACAAATCTGGGTTTGGCGGATGCCAGGAGAACACTACGTGCCTGAATGCATAGTGCCAACTGTAAAGTTTGGTGGAGGAGGAATAATGGTCTGGGGCTGTTTTTCATGGTTCAGAATCCTTAGTTCCCAGTGAAGGGAAATCTTAACACTACAGTATACAATGACATTCTAGACGATTCTGTGCTTCCAACTTTGTGGCAACAGTTTGAGGAAGGCCCTTTCCTTTTTCAGCATGACAATGCCCCGGTGCACAAAGTGAGGTCCATACAGAAATGGTTTGTCGAGATAAATGTGCTTTTCCTTCACTCTGTGGTCCAACTCATCCCAAACCATCTCAAAGTAGGTTGATGTTGGGTGGTTGTGGAGGCCAGGAAATCTGATGCAGCACTCCATCACTCTCTTTCTTGGTCAAATAGCTCTTACACAGCCTGGAGGTATGTTGGGTCATTGTCATGTTGAAAAACTAATTATAGTCCCACTAAGCGCAAACCAGATGGGATGGCGTATCGCTGCAGAATGCTGTGGTAGTCATGCTGGTTAAGTGTGCCTTGAATTCTAAATAAATCACTGACAGTGTCACCAGCAAACTCCCCCACACCATGACACCTCCTCCATGCTTCACGGTGGGAACCACACATGCAGAGATCATCCGTTCACCTACTCTGCATCTCACAAAGACACAGCGGTTGGAACAAAAAATATCAAATTTGGACTCATCAGACCAAAGGACAGATTTCCACCAGTCTAATGTCCATTGCTCGTGTTTCTTGGCCCAAGCAAGTCTCATCTTCTTCTTATTGGTGTCCTTTAGTAGTGGATTCTTTGCAGCAATTCGACCATGAAGGCATGATTCACGCAGTCTCCTCTGAACAGTTGATGTTGAGATGTGTCTGTTACTTGAACTCTGTGAACCATTTATTTGGGCAGCAATCTGAGTTGCAGTTAACTCTAATGAACGTATCCTCTGCAGCAGAGGTAACTCTGGGTCTTCCTTTCCTGTGACGGTCCACATGAGAGCCAGTTTCATCTTAGCACTTGATGGTTTTTGCGACTGCATTCGAAGAAACTTCAAAGTTCCAGATCAAATCATATCAAATTTTATTGGTCACATACACATGGTTAGCAGATGTTAATGCAAGTGTAGTGAAATGCTTGTGCAGATTGACTGACCTTCATGCCTTAAAGTAATGAAGGACTGCTGTTTCTCTTAGCTTATTTGAGCTGTTCTTGCCATAACTTGGTCTTTTACCAAATAGGACTATCTTCTGTATACCAACCCGACCTTGTCACAACACAACTGATTGGCTCAAATGCATTAAGAAGGAAAGAATTTCCACAAATGACCTTGGCACACCTGTTAATTGAAATTCATTCCAGGTAACTACCTCATGAAGCTGGTTGAGAGAATGACAAGAGTGTGCAAACAAATGGCACCGGAAGAAATGGCAGCCGTTTTACGGGCGCCTAACCAATTGTGCTATTATGTGGGTTTTTTTGCGTTATTTTTTACTTATTTTGTACATAATGTTTCTGCCACCGTATCTTGCTGTTGTTTCAAGTTCTATAGGTTATGGTTGGTTATTTGCATTGCCATCCACTCCAATTCGGCTTGGGGCATGGAAAATTCTCTTCCTAGTCCATTGTGGTTTGATACTACAGTTTATTGAATACCATAGGCTGCTACAGTAACAAGTATTAACATTAGTGAAATAACAACATCCAGTATTTGCTCAATATGTTTGGAATGTTGACAGTCAACATTGTTGTAATTGGCTTCAACAAGTATAAGCCTACGGGAGTGGGGTAAACTGAACCAAAGGGATAAAGTCAAGCCGTCCTTTTCTCTAGTAATCCATACACAAATGTAATAATTTGACCAAATATTTAGGGAGAGGAAGTCTGTGAAGGAAGAAACCACATCAGAAAAAGTGGTTGTAGCGGGGTGCGTAATGGGCGGCAGAGAAGTCAGGCGCAGGAGAGCAGAACTTGGTAATAACCGGAGATTTATTAAGCAAAACCAACGGCATCCAGAACAACAAGAATAAATGGGCACAAAAATAACCCGTTGTGCGCTCCAGGGGAACGTGCACAAGCACTACAATAAACAATTCCACACAAAGACATGGGGGGAACAGAGGGTTAAATGCACAACAAGATAATGAGGGAATTGAAACAAGGTGTGAGGAAAAACAAGACAAAACAAATGGAAAATGAAAAGTGGATCGACGATGGCTAGAAGACCGGCGAGCGCCGACCYCTGAGCGCCGCCCGAACAAGGAGAGGACCCAACTTCGGTGGAAGTCGTGACAGTGGTAAGCAAGTTAGGGCCAAAAAAACGGATTTTCACCAAGTCAAATTAATTGATGGTGTTAGAGGTTCATGATGCTTGTAACTAAAAAGTAGATAATTTTGTTCTATACATCAGTTGGGGTCTCTATAAGTTTTAAACCTAGCATGAAAGTGCATTCTTGTAGCTGTGTGGGCTAATATAGTCAACATTTTTGCCTTGGGGWAAGTTGAGCCGATGGCCATGCTGTAAATTTAGCCAATGGTTGAGCCAATGGCAAGTTGAGCAAATTTAAGTGTTTTCTTCCCAGGCGTAATGCAATACATTATTGCTGGGATATGAGGTAACCACAGGACCTGGCCTATGTTAAATGTGTAAAAAAAAAGTACAAGGTATTTGTTAGTTGTTAACCACTAGGCTACCTGCCGCCCCAAGGGGAGGGGAGGGGAGKGTGGGTTAAGTTGGGTCATTTTTTACTTTCAGCATCACTCTGTCAAGGGAAATATGATATTCTTTCTAACACAGATATCTACATATATTTCAGGATGTTGTGTATGCCAGGGAATAATCTGAATGTATTTATACATGACAGTTTTGAAAACATAGCTTGTCCAAAAAGTGGTCTCTTGGCACAACTAATGGGGTAAGCAGAGCCGCAATACAGGGTAAGTTAAGCCGCCTACAAATTTCTGTACTGAATTAAATATTACCACTACCTTTTTAAAACCATGTCTATCTTTATTTAACAAACACAATTCAACACAATCACAGTTACTTTTTGGTTTTTTAATCATTTTAGGCATTTTTTGACACAGGCTTAAAGCATTGGACTAGTAGCCAAAAGGTTGCAAGATCAAATRRCTGAGCTGACAAGATAAAAATCTGTTGTTCTACCCCTGAACAAGACAGTTAACCCACTGTTCCTAGGCTGTCATTGAAAATAAGAATTTGTTTTTAACTGGCTCGCCTAGTTATATAAAGGTACAAATAAAAATATTGCACTTCTCATGTCTTTACACGTTGCACTTCTCCTCAAATAAAATCATTGCACTTCTTGATCAAATCAAATCACATTTTATTAGTCACATGCGCTGAATGCAACAGGTGTAGACTTCAGTGAAATGCTTACTTATGAGCCCCTAACCAACAATGCAGTTAAAGAAAAAATATATATATATTATTAATAATATATACTGTATGTGTGGGTGGAGTTATTAAGGTGACTATGCATAGATGTTAACAACAGAGAGTAGCAGCGGTGTAAAATAGGGGGGGTAGCCATTTGATTAGGTGTTCAGGAGTCTTATGGCTTGGGGCTAGAATCTGATGATTAGAAGCCTCTTGGACATAGACTTGGCGCTCAGTTACCGCTTGCAGTGTGGTAGCAGAGAGAACAGTCCATGACTAGGGTGGCTGGAGTCTTTGACAATTTTTAGGGCCTTCCTCTGACACCGCCTGGTATAGAGGTCCTGGATGGCAGGGAGCTTGGCCCCAGTGATGTACTGGGACGTACACACTACCCTCTGTAGTGCCTTGCGGTCGGGGGCCGAGCAGTTGCCATACCAGGCAGTGATGCAACCAGTCAGGATGCTCTCGATGTTGTAGCTGTAGAACCTTTTGAGGATCTGAGGACCCATGCCAAATCTTTTCAGTCTCCTGAGGGGGAATAGGTTTTGTCGTGCGGTCTTCACAACTGTCTTGGTGTGTTTGGACCATGTTAGTTTGTTGGTGATATGGACACCAAGGAACTTGAAGCTCTCAACCTGCTCCACTGCAGCCCGGTCCATGAGAATGGAGGCGTGCTGGGTCCTCTTTTTCCTATAGTCCACAATCATCTCCTTTGTCTTGATCACGTTGAGAGAGAGGTTGTTGTCCTGGCACCACACGGCCAGGTCTCTGACCTCCTCCCTATAGGCTGTCTCGTTGTTGTTGGTGATCAGGCCTACCACTGTTGTGTCATCAGCAAACTTAATGATGGTGTTGGAGTTGTGCCAGCGTATGCTTGCAGTTCACGTCCTGGTAATCCGTCTGGCCCTGCGGCCTTGTGAATGTTGACCTGTTTAAAGGTCTTACTCACGTCGGCTGCGGAGAACGTGATCACACAGTCTTACTGAACAGCTGGTGCTCTCATGCATGTTTCAGTGCCATTTGCCTCGAAGCGAGCATAGAAGTAGTTTAGCTCGTCTGGTAGGCATGTGTCACTGGGCAGCTCTCGGCTGTGCTTCTCTTTGTAGTCTGTAATGGTTTGCAAGCCCTGCCACATCCAACGAGCGTCAGAGCCGTGTATTACGATTCAATTTTAGTCCTGTATTGATGCTTTGCCTGTTTGATGGTTCGACGGAGGGCATAGTGGGATTTCTCATAAGCTTCCGGGTTAGAGTCCCYCTCCTTTAAAGCGGCAGCTCTAGCCTTTAGCTTAGTGCGGATGTTTCCTGTAATCCATGGCTTCTGGTTGGTGTATGTACGTACAGTCACTGTGGGGACGACGTCATCGATGCACTTATTGATGAAGCCAATGACTGATGTGGTGTACTCCTCAATGTCATCAGGGGAATCCCAGAACATATTCCAGTCTGTGCTAGCAAAACAGTCCTGTAGCTTAGCATCTCCTTCATCTGACACTTTTTTATAGACCGAGTCACTGGTGCTTCCTGCTTTAATTTTTGCTTGTAAGCAGGAATCAGGAGGATAGAATTATGGTCAGATTTGCCAAATGGAGGGCGAGGGAGAGCTTTGTATGCATCTCTGTGTGTGGAGTAAAGGTGTATAGACAGTTTTGACAGTATGTGAATAGAAAAGGTGTGCATTGCAGTAGTTGTATAGGATGAGCCATGACTAGAATACAGTATAAACTGTACATATAAAGTGGGTAAGACAGTATGTAAACATTATTAAAATGACCAGTGTTCAATGACAATGTACCTAGGGCAGCGGTCTCTAAGGTGCAAGGTACAGGGTGGTAGCCGGCTCGTGACAATGTCTGAGTTTCAGGGCAGGGTACTAGGCGGAGGCCGGCTAGTAGTGACTGTTTAACAGTGTGATGGCCTGGAGATTCGATGCACCTGTACTGTCTCCACCTTCCAGATGGTAGCGGGGTGAACAGGCCGTGGCTCGGTTATTGGCTGGTGTGTGCCCCGATGATGTGTTGMGCTGACTGCACCACCCTCTGGAGAGCCCTGCGGATGCGGAAGGTGCAATTACCGTACCAGGCGGTCCCAATATACGTCATGATTCTTAGCCAAATAATACT
This sequence comes from Salvelinus sp. IW2-2015, assembly GCF_002910315.2. Taxonomy (NCBI): domain Eukaryota; kingdom Metazoa; phylum Chordata; class Actinopteri; order Salmoniformes; family Salmonidae; genus Salvelinus; species Salvelinus sp. IW2-2015. The sequence continues at coordinate 15,808,949 of NC_036847.1, forward strand.
CTTTCAACGCAAAACAGGCCCAATTTGAAGATGGACCAGCCCATCTGGTATTTGCTAGAATTACCCTATGGCCAGTCCCCATAATTTGGGCTTGTTTTGTGTCAAAATAGAGGCCTCAAGGAAGAAAATGGGTCAGTGTGTTATAAAGGCAAAACATAATGTAATGGTAAATCTTACCGCTGGTAGTAGCTCTATAGGTCCGGGGGTGTKCATTTATTAGTCAGTTCATTCATTAAATAGCATAGGCTACAGTAACGAATAATAGCAACAGTAAAATACATCCAGTTTTTGCTAAATGTTTGTAAGGCTGGCAGTCAACATTGTTGTAATTGCTTCAACAAGTATAATGTCTTTACGCATCACACTTCTCCTGAAAAAATTATAATATTAAGCTCCTTTTAAAATGTTATGTAGCCTATTGCATGTGTGAGGCACGTTGGCAATAAGCAAGATATAAGCCTATCCACTGTTGATATGGCATTATAGGACTGAATAATTTGAATAAGTCTGGAGGACTGGGTCTTTGGTAACCGGATAAGAAAATCCATTTGGAAATGGATGGATACAAGCGAAACGGAGTATGCAGGTAGGCCTATGTGAATTGGGAATAATGAAAAAGCCTGACGAGAATACTTTTTAGAAATATTTTTTGGATAGGCTACTTGGCTAATGCATGGCCAGGATAAGAAAGATACCCGACGCATTGCTGTTGAACCAGCTTTCGTTATAGTAGGGTAAGGGTAGCCTACTAAGCGCTTGGTTTTTAATCTAATGAAWRGGAAAACAAGCAATTGTTACAGGAAAAATATATATATATGAGGGTCACTGCCATCAACTCATCTCTTTTTTCCATGATGGGCAAATGGGCCGACATAGAGGGGGTTATATTCACATCCAAAATAATAACTAGAGTTGGCAAAAATAATGTACACTGAACAAAAATCATGGATAAACCAAACATGTAAAGTGTTGGTCCCATTCAACCTCTCTTTCGTATCGTCCGAGATCCCTAAAGATTGGAAAGCTGCCACGGTCATCCCCCTCTTCAAAGGGGGTGACACCCTAGACCCAAACTGTTACAGACCTATATCCATCCTGCCCTGCCTATCTAAAGTCTTCGAAAGCCAAGTTAATAAACAGATCACTGACCATTTTGAATCCCACCGTACCTTCTCCGCTGTGCAATCAGGCTTCCGAGCCGGTCACGGGTGCACCTCAGCCACGCTCAAGGTACTGAACGATATCATAACCGCCATCGATAAAAGACAGTACTGTGCAGCCGTCTTCATCGACCTGGCCAAGGCTTTCGACTCTGTCAATCACCGTATTCTTATCGGCAGACTCAATAGCCTTGGTTTTTCTAATGACTGCCTCGCCTGGTTCACCAACTACTTTGCAGACAGAGTTCAGTGCGTCAAATCGGAGGGCATGTTGTACGGACCTCTGGCAGTCTCTATGGGGGTACCACAGGGTTCAATTCTCGGGCCGACTCTTTTCTCTGTATATATCAAGGATGTCGCTGTTGCTGCGGGCGATTCCCTGATCCACCTCTACGCAGACGACACCATTCTGTATACTTCTGGCCCTTCCTTGGACACTGTGCTAACTAACCTCCAAATAAGCTCCAATGCCATACAACACTCCTTCCGTGGCCTCCAACTGCTCTTAAARGCTAGTAAAACCAAATGCATGATTTTCAACCYTTCGCTGCCCGCACCCGCCCGCCGGACTAGCATCACCACCCTGGACGGTTCCGACCTAGAATATGTCAACAACTATAAATACRRAGGTGTCTGGCTAGACTGTAAACTCTCCTTCCAGACTCATATTAAACATCTCCAATCTAATCCAAAATCAAATCTAGAATCGGCTTTCTATTTCGCAACAAAGCCTCCTTCACTCACTGACTATCCTATCGATCCTCGACTTCAGCTATGTCATCTACAAAATAGCTTCCAACACTCTACTCAGCAAACTGGATGCAGTCTATCACAGTGCCATCCGTTTTGTTACCAAATCACCTTATACCACCCACCACTGCGACCTGTATGCRCTAGTCGGCTGGCCCTCGCTACATATTCGTCGCCAGACCCATTGGCTCCAGGTCATCTATAAGTCTATGCTAGGTAAAGCTCCTCCTTATCTCAGTTCACTGGTCACGATAACAACACCCACCCGTAGCACACGTTCCAGCAGGTATATCTCACTGATCATTCCCAAAGCCAACACCTCATTTGGCCGCCTTTCCTTCCAGTTCTCTGCTGCCAGTGACTGGAACGAATTGCAAGAATTGCTGAAGTTGAAGACTTATTTCCCTCACCAACTTTAAACATCAACTATCTGAGCAGCTAACCGATCGCTGCAGCTGTACATAGTCCATCTGTAYATAGCAGACCCAATCTACCTACCTCACCCTGTTAAGATATTTTATCAAGGTTTAAGATAAATGATTAAATAATTCTACCCAGAAACTTAACCATTAGGATTAGAGGTTATGTGGCATGGACAAGGGGTAATTAAAAATGATAACCATTTGGGAAGAAAGGAATGTATGTGTGTGCAGAAAGAAAGCAAAGAGACTCGTTAACCTATGTTTGAACCGACCCAGCTATAACTCTGTGGAGATAAAATAAGACAGCGAGAGCCCCTCCAGGTTTTCCGTATCTGGGGGGGACTGGAKCTGTCAGCTGAGTGGRAAGGAYCTGTGGCAGACAACTTGTGACCACTGTGYAACTGATAACAGGGATGGAAGTCTCCCCACCCAGGGAGGGGAGAGACCTTGGGCTGGTAGTAGATTGTATAACAGGTGGCGGACAATGTATGAGAAAGAGAATTGTGAACTATATTGCCATTGTATCTGAGAGGAGGAGGGACGTTTATGACGAAATGTGAGGTATATAAACCAATGTACCGCAAATGATAGGCAGAACGTTCCCGTAAATCAATATTTGACTATATTAGACTGGGCCTCTGTCTGTTTTTATTTCTATCAGTATCTTACAAATCCTGATATAGCAGACTGAGTAATTTAATTTAATTGGTTAAAGAACATGAGAACTTAATTCTCCTAACACACCCCCATACTGTTTTTATTTTATTTACTTTTCTGCTCTTTTGCACACCAGTATCTCTACTTGCACATCAACATCTGCTCATTTATCACTCCAGTGTTAATCTGCTAAATTGTAATTATTCGCTCCTATGGCTTATTTATTGCCTACCTCCTCATGCCTTTTGCACACACTGTATATAGACTTTCTTTTTTCTGCTGTGTCATTGACTTGTTTATTGTGTTATTGGCTTGTTTATTGTTTACTCCATGTGTAACTCTGTGTTGTTGTCTGTGTCACACTGCTTTGCTTTATCTTGGCCAGGTCGCAGTTGCAAATGAGAACTTGTTCTCAACTAGCCTACCTGGTTAAATAAAGGTTAAATATWTTTTTTTAAATTKAAATAGAAAGCCACTTTAAAATGTGCAGTTTTGTCACACAACATAATGCCACAGATGACTRGGGTTTTGAGGGAGCATGCAATTTGCATGCTGACTTCAGGAATGTCCACCAGAGCTGTTGACAGATAACTTTACGTACATTTCTCTACCAACGTCATTTTAGAGAATTTGGCAGTTCGTCCAACCGGCCTCACAACCACAGACCATGTGTAACTATGCCAGTCCAGGACCTCCACATCCGGGTTTTTCACCTGCGGGATTGTCCGAGACCAGCCACCCGGACAGCTGATGAAACTGAGGGTTTGCATAACCGAAGAATTTCTGCACAAACTGTCAGAAACTGTCTCAGGGAATCTCATCTGCGTGCTCGCCATCCTCACCAGGGTCTTGACCTGACTGCAGTTCGGAGTTATAACTGACTTAAGTGAGCAAATACTCACCTTCGATGGCCACTGGCATGCTGGAGAAGTGTGCTCTTCATGGATGAATCCCGCTTTCAACTGCATTTTATCGATGGCAATTTGAATGCACAGAGATACCGTGACGAGATCCTGAGGCCCATTGTCGTGTCATTCATCTGCCGCCATCATGTTTCAGCATGATAATGCACAGTCCAATGTTGCAAAGATCTGTACACAATTCCTGGAAGCTGAAAATGTTCCAGTTCTCCCTGGCCTGCATACTCACCAGACATGTCACCCAGTGAGCATGTTTGAGATGCTCTGGATCGATGTGTACGGCAGTGTGTTCCAGTTCCCGTCAATCTCCAGCAACTTCGGCACAGTAATTGAAGAGGAGTTCCACAGGTCACAATCAACTCTTTGAGAAGGAGATGTGTTGTGCTGCATGAGGCAAATGGTGTTCACATCAGATACTGACTGGTTTTCTGATCCACACCCCTACTATTTTTTAAGGTATCTGTGACCAACTGATGTATATCTGTATTCCCAGTCATGTGAAATCCATAGGGCTAGAATAGGGCCTAATGAGTTTATTTCAATTGATTGATTTCCTTATATGAACTGTAATTCAATCAAATCTGTGAAATTGTTGCATGTTGCGTTTATATGTTTCTTCAGTGTACAATACTTAGATAAAAASGGGATGACCGCTAACTGTTTTGCTGCTCCCAAACTTGATCTTTTAATAAAGCTTTGGTGATTAATATTTATTTCCAATCGGTCTAACGAGCCAAACCCTTTATTGATAGTCTTGGCTACTTGGCGAATGCATTGGGAAACGATAGAAAAAAGCTTTTATTGAGGGGAGGCTATGCTTGGTTTTTAATCAAATGAAAATAAATGGGAAAAACATAAATGTTTTATGTTTCTAAATACGAGGATCATGGGCACAAAAAGCACATCTCTCTTGTTCAAATCAAATTTGTTATTTGTCACATACACATGGTTAGCAGATGTTAATGCGAGTGTAGCGAAATGCTTGTGCTTCTAGTTCCGACAGTGCAGTAATATCTACAAAGTAATCTAACAATTTCACAACAACTACCTTATACACACAAGTGTAAAGGAATGAATAAGAATATGTACATAAAATATATGGATGAGGGATGGCCGACACGGCATAGGCAAGATGCGGTAGATGGTATAGAGTACAGTATATACATATGAGATGAGTAATGTAGGGTATGTAAACATTATATAAGGTGGCATTGTTTAAAGTTGCTAGCGATACAAATTTTTTATTATTAAAGTGGCTAGAGATTTGAGTCAGTATGTTGGCAGCAGCCACTCAATGTTAGCGATGGCTGTTTAACAGTCTGATGGCCTTGAGATAGAAGCTGTTTTTCAGTCTCTCGGTCCCCGCTTTGATGCACCTGTACTGACCTCGCCTTCTGAATTATAGCGGGGTGAACAGGCAGTGGCTCGTGTGGTTGTTGTCCTTGATGATCTTTTTGGCCTTCCTGTGACATCGGGTGGTGTAGSTGTCCTGGAGGGCAGGTAGTTTGTCCACGGTGATGCGTTGTGCAGACCTCACTACCCTCTGGAGAGCCTTACGGTTGTGGGCGGAGCAGTTGGCGTACCAGGTGGTGATACTGCCCAACAGGATGCTCTCGATTGTGCATCTGTAAAAGTTTGAGTGTTTTCGGTGACAAGCCGAATTTCTTCWGCCTCCTGAGGTTGAAGAGGCGCTGCTGCGCCTTCTTCACCACACTGTCTGTGTGGGTGGACCATTTCAGTTTGTTCGTGATGTGTACACCGAGGAACGTAACTTTCCACCTTCTCTACTACTGTCCCGTCGATGTGGATAGGGGGCTGCTTCCTCTGCTGTTTCCTGAAGTCCACGATCATCTCCTTTGTTTTGTTGACATTGAGTGTGAGGTTATTTTCCTGACACCACATTCCGAGGGCCCTCACCTCCATTTAAATGTTTGAAAATGAAACTATTTGTGAAAAGATTCAATGTAATTTTAGCTTCCAAATGAGATAATTGGGTTTTCATAAGGTTAGAGCTCTGCTCAATCAGTGGCCCACCCCTGTGAAGAGACATGGGTTATAAACTATGAAACACACCGTTCTCTCCCTCCACTATATAAGGCCTTGACGAAAATGTAACCTTCTGTTCCGGGTACGCGAGGCCTTGCGGTCTCCGCGTTCACCACCAGACACTCTTCAAAGGACAAAGGACTCTGTTGGGCAACACGGCCAGAGTAAATATTTATTGCATTTTCCTTTTCCAAATGGGCGGTAATTTAGAATGCATAAGATTCTGTATTTACGATAGAGTAGCTGCCTACGGCCCGATAGAGACATACCTTTGTTCCTCAAGTCTTCCCGCTCTTTCACTCAAACCCAACCCCCTTTCTTTGTGTAACCAGCTGTTATATCTGTTCCGTCCGCRAGGGACGTTTTCCTTCATGACATAATTTGTAATCAATGTATGATTCATTCTGTGTATATGTAATTCTGTGTGATTAGTTAGGTATTTAGTAAATAAATATATTAAACCCAATTTTGTATTGCTGATTCAACTTGTTAGCCAGGGTTCGTGAAGATAACCAAGAATTTACAACTTTACAACTAATGAGACTGAAATAAGGTGACGATTAATATCGACTGCTATTGATGTAAAATATTACTAGGTCTTTAAGAGTTTATTCGGAAGATAACAGCTCTATAAACAGTCTTTCGTGGTGCCCCAACTTTCTAGTTAATTACATTTACATGATTAGCTCAATCAGGTAATATTAATTACAGAGAAAGGATTTTATAGAATAGAATGTCATATCACTTAATCCGGCATAGCCAAAGACACGACAGCAGTGTGCAGTGTGATTGGGTCGTCTGTGGACCTATTGGGGCGGTAAGCAAATTGGAGTGGGTCTAGGGTGTCAGGTAGGGTGGAGGTGATATGATATAGTCTCTCAAAGCACTTCATGATGACGGATTTGAGTGCTCCGGGCCCATAGTCATTTAGCTCAGTTACCTTAGCTTTCTTGGGAACAGGAACAATGGTGGCCCTCTTGAAGCATGTGGGAACAGCAGACTGGGATAAGGATTGATTGAATATGTCTGTAAACACACCAGCCAGCTGGTCTGCGCATGCTCTGAGGACGCTGCTGGGGATGCCGTCTGGGCCGGCAGCCTTGCGAGGGTTAACACGTTTAAATGTTTTACTCACATTGGCTGCAGTGAAGGAGAGCCCACAGGTTTTGGTAGCGGGCCATGTCAGTGGCACTTTATTGCCCTCAAAGCGAGCAAAGAAGTTGTTTAGTTTGTCTGGGAGCAAGACATCGTGGTCCGCGATGGGACTGGTTTTCCTTTTGTAGTCCATGATTGACTGTAGCATATTAGCATATGGGCACTGTGTGTCACGGCTGGATAGGCTACGGTTCTGCTGTCAAAATCCATGCCATAACCAACAATGTTACCGCTAAGACCTGATTTTTGTGAGTCTTAAATCCCCCCATTTGCGTTGAATGAAATTGCCACTTTTGCACTAGCTTAAGGACACACCTCAAATATTGCCGCCCCTCCCATCTCAGAGCAAGCAAATTGAAGTTAGACAGTTAGTTGCCAAACCTGGCGAAAGGGGTGGAAAATGCCAGAGCGTTTTTACATCCTGAAATTGCCAACTAAATTGCCCATTACCTAAAACAGGATTCAGGGATGAGTGTAAGGATGAGAAACTTTAAATGTTGCATGGGTCTTTTTTTGCGCCATGCAATGAAGTGTGAAGCAGATGGCCTACTACATTTATAGGCTGCCATACACCCATGACTCATGTTTCACACTGAAACAAAACAAAGGGCTAAATGTGCCTATATCTGTACAACCCAGTGGAATTAGTATTAGTCAACTCATAATAATTCCACTGATTAAGTGACTCACTCTCAAACTGGGCTCTTATATTGCCCTCTCTGATAAAATGAAAATTCACCCAGTAAGTATAGCTTGGGCTGGTGGCCAATCAGTACGCACTTCACGTGTAGGCTCCATATCAGTGTAGGCCAAGAGAGGCACAATGATTAGTATATTAAATTGCCATAATGAAGGCTATGTACAAGCATGTACAAGACATTACAGGTATAGATGCAAAAAAAACATTGAAACGGTCACTGACTAAATCTGTGCAACTTCCCTGGTATGAAACCACAAGCCTTCATTTGTTTTTCAAAATGGAAATACAACTACAAAAAGGTGCCGAATTATGGGAATTTACTCTCCTTTTATGCATATTACCCCAAACAATTTCATACACATCAAATCAAATATTATTACTGATCAAAAAGAAAACAGAAAATAAGCACATTGTGTGCAGGATTCATTCATCGGTATCATCAAAATCCAATTCCATGTATTCAACACATAGGTTGGTCTCCTTATAGGTTTGTAGCCTTTCTATCGGCAAGCAGAAACACAATTCCCAATAGAAATAAGGAGAGGTGACTACAGTGGAGGAACACAACTCATAATGTAAAGGCCTCAAGCCACACCAAAGGACAGTTTTGTAATGGAAGGTCAAAGTTGGAGACTTAGTAKCTCAACTGAACTAGATAGCCTCCATTGCCTATAGCTTTGCCCGTTGAGACATTTTTTTTGCTCCCAAACAGAAGTCACGTTCAAGTGATTCATGCGCYTCCCAGCACCAAAAAGCTCTGTAGCAGGATAGCTAACGCTAAAGTCAGGACCTTGACAAACTAAACAGTGAGTGAATGTTGACCATGAAAACACACAAGACTGATGGCTATAGCTACAGGTAACTCTCAAAATAATGGAAATGCTTGAGTAAATGAGGGATACAAAGTATATTGAAAGCAGATGCTTCCACACAGGTGTTGATCCTGAGTTAATTAAGCAATTAACATCCCATCATGCTTAGGTTCATGTATAAAAATTGCTTGGCAGGCCATTATTTTGGCTACCATGGCAATGCCTCCATCCAGCGCACGAGTGGTCACTGACTAGTTTGATGACTATGAAAAAAATGGCTCAGTGACCAGATCTCAACCCAATTGAACACTTATGGGAGATTCTAGAGCGGCGCATGAGACAGCGTTTTCCACCACCATCAACAAAACACCAAATTATGGAATTTTTGTGGAGGAATGAGTTTTACACACTTGTAGAATCTATGCAAAGGTGCATTGAAGCTGTTGTGGCTCGTGTTGGCCCAACGCCCTAATAAGACACTTTATGTTMYTGTTTCCTTTATTTTGGCAGTTACCTGTATGTTCAACAAGTGTATTATTCTTCTGGCTTTATCTATCTATTTGTGATACTTTACCTTGCCTCTTTCAATWTGGATACATATTCGATCGGAGTATCTGCTTTTCAAAATGAAATATTCACATTACTTTTGATAGGATTTTCTTGTCATTTGTTAACAATACATTTAACTATTACTTAAACAAACTGCTCAAAACTGATAACTACTGAACCAAAATGATGTACTGCCTAGTTAACATATAGTTCAATAACTGCTGAACACTGTAAAGTTAAATCTTTTTTACATCAATTTATTTTGGAAGCTAAAACCAAATCATTTATGGACTTGGCTGTAATCATCTTCCTCCATCAGCCAGTAGGCTTCAATAGGACAAAGTGTACAATGCACTGCTGAAATACCTGGATTGTATYTAACAACATATTCCACTCATTATCTGAACTTCATTTATACACTGTAAGCTAATACATTTTATCAAGCAAAGAGAATGCTCTTTTGTATTTTRCTTTGCAATTTGATTAAATGTTAGTGTCATTATCAGATGTATTGGTGACTAAAGAAATGTTCTCATGGTATTACACCAAAAACAATGTCTTTGCATGAATGACTCAAGGGTGAAAGATATGTTCAACTCCAATTAATACACAATCAAAGGTTCTGAACATGAGACAGTGAGTTTTACAAGCGTTATCAGTTGAGAGTTTTGTACTTTGTAGTTTTTTAAGCATAACGCTTAGATTTGAAAAATGCTCCAAAGCCATATAATAAAACCAAAATTTAGATTTACATTTTTGAAAAAGTAGGTCCAAGATATGCAATCCAGGTACAAATGCAAGTAAATTATCAGACATTATGCAAATGCATTTAAGCATTACGATCATTATTATTCTGCTATTGGTACGCTTAACCACAATTCCAAAACAACATGATTTAGAAAAACTGTAAATGTTAGTTAAAATTACTAACGAATGAGCCTATCATTATCTGATGTATTGGTGATCTGATCTATTTGCATGAATGACTCAGGGATGAAGGATTTGTTCAAATCCAAGTAATGCACAATCAAAGTTTCTGATCATAAAACAGGGGGGAATACAAGTGTCATCAGTTTGGATTTTTGTAATGAGAGTTTAGAAAATATACCACTTACATCTGGAAAAAGATACCAAAGTGATTGAAAAAAACTAAGCATTTAATAGGTTTTCTGCTATAGGTATGTTTAAACACAGTTCCAAAAAATGCTTGAAAAAAATCTGTCAGTCATTCAGTGGCCCCATTGCAACAGATCTTTCCCTATATTGTACATTAATTTACACTGACAGAGCCATTTACTATTTTGTGCACTAGTATTTACTGATTGCTGGAAACAGTGAACACAATTGCACACATTTATTTTCTGATCAAATAAAATGTTATTGGTCACATATACATATTTAGCAGATGTTGTTGCTGTGTGTAGCGAAATGCTTGTGTTCCAACAGTGAGTGCAGTAATATCTAACAATATATAGGAATCAATGACAATTGTATTTAATGTTTTGCAAAAGGGGGTCTAAGATATGCAATTCAGGTACAAAGGCAAGAAAATAATGAGACGTTCTGCAAATGTATTTGACCATGTGATCATTGTTGTTCTGGTTTACACGGTTTAAACCTGTCTAGCCCCAGCGTTCCGCTAGCGGAACTCCTCCCACATTCCACTGAAAAGGCAGAGCGCGAAATTCAAAAAATATTTTTGAGAAATATTTAACTTTCACACATTAACAAGTCCAATACAGCAAATGAAAGATACACATCTAGTGAATCCAGCCATCATTTCTGATTTTTAAAATGTTTTACAGCGAAAACACCACATATATTTATGTTAGCTCACCACCAAATACAAAAAAGGACAGACATTTTTCACAGCACAGGTAGCATGCACAAAGCCAACCTAACTAACCAAGAACCAACCAAACTAACCAAGAAACAACTTCATCAGATGACAGTCTTATAACATGTTATACAATAAATCTATGTTTTGTTTGAAGAATTTGCATATTTGAGGTATAAATCAGTTTTACATTGCAGCTACCATCACAGCTACCGTCAGAAATAGCACCGAAGCAGCCAGAGTAATTACAGACACCAACGTGAAATACCTAAATACTCATCATAAAACATTTCTGAAAAATACATGGTGTACAGCAAATGAAAGACAGGCATCTTTTGATTCCAGCCAATATTTCCGATTTCTTAAGTGTTTTACAGCGAAAACACAATATAGCATTATATTAGCTTACCACAATAGCCAGAAACACAAGCCATTTACCAGCAGCAAAAGTTAGCGATCGTAACAAACCAGCAAAAGATATATAATTTTTGACTAACCTTGATAAGCTTCATCAGATGACAGTCCTATAACATCAGGTTATACATASACTTATGTTTTGTTCGAAAATGTGCATATTTAGAGCTGAAATCAGTGGTTATACATTGTGCTAACGTAGCATCTTTTTCCCACAACGCCCGGATATTTTTCTGACACTCACATATTCTGACCAAATAACTATTCATAAACATTACTAAAAAATACATGTTGTATAGGAAATGATAGATACACTAGTTCTTAATGCAATCGCCGTGTTAGAATTCTAAAAAATAACTTCATTACGACATCCAGCTTAGTTATAGCGAGAGAGTGCCCAAAATCTGGGCGCAAACTACTAGTACAACATGTTCGACAGATATATGAAATAGCATCATAAAATGGGTCCTACTTTTGATGATCTTCCATCAGAATGTTGTACAAGGGGTCCTTTGTCCAGAACAATCGTTGTTTGGATTTAGAATGTCCTCTTCTCCAGTCAATTAGCACGGAAAGCTAGCAAAGTGGCGCGAAGCTCTCCTTCCTGAGCATACGCAGACAAAGCAACACGCCTAACGTCCCGAAAAAATTTCAATAATCTAATAAAACTATATTGAAAAAACATACTTTACGATGATATTGTCACATGTATCAAATAAAATCAAAGCCGGAGATATTAGTCGTCTATAACGACAGCTTTACAGAAGGCAATACCAGGTCKCTTCTCGCGCYTTCCAGAAAACAGGAAATTGGGGTCACGTCATGCCAAGAGCTTTTATTCGACCTCAGATCATGTTATACACTCAATTTCTTCTCTCACTGCCTGTTGACATCTAGTGGAAGGCGTARGAAGTGCATGTATACTAATAAATATCAAGCACATTTATAGGCAGGCCCTAGAACAGAGCATCGATTTCAGATTTTCCACTTCCTGTCWGGAAGTTTGCTGCAAAATGAGTTCTGTTTTACTCACAGATATAATTCAAACGGTTTTAGAAACTAGAGAGTGTTTTCTATCCAATAGTAATAATAATATGCATATTGTACGAGCAAGAATAGAGTACGAGACCGTTTAAATTGGGCACGATTTTCCCCCAAAGTGTAAATAGCGCCCTCTATCCTCAACAGGTTAAAAAAACGAATATATGTTGGCTTATGATACGGAGAATCACAAGAATCAATGGATATAGATCACTCTTTGAAATGCCATTGAACAGCAGTAAATATGACCAATTCGATTGTACCTTTCAAACAACAACGCGGTCCCCACGCCACTGATTTGGTAAACAGCTGAGGAATAGGGCTGGTGAAATGTAACCACTCTCAAATACATAGACAGAGCATAATAATAGTTTTAATCATGTTTTGAGTCTGTACAGTGTTTGTTTACAATCACATTGTTTACAAACAAAGCAATAAAACAAGCTTATATTTGGGTTTCTGATGTGGGGAACAACAGTTGAACTAAGCTCATGAGGCATTCAAAATGTCTGTTCTTCAAGAATTAATGGTTGTATGTATGCACCAATTGCAGATTGCCCCTTTAAAAAGCAGAGGATATATATTTTGCCAGCTGTTTGAAAGTATTTTTACAGAAGCAACTTTGGATTCTCAGGAGAATATTGGAGTTGAGTTGGAGTTGGCTGATAATTCCTCGTTCTCACTCTCAAGTGGGGATGTAGAGATGTTGATGCTTATAGCTACAGAGAATACCACAACACCCAGTAACAAGTCACAGCAGAGAGACAAATCTCAGTTTATGTATTCAGGCAGAGTCTGTGGTGTAGCAGAATTGTACACACATTGTTGTGCCTGTTATGCAGGCCACAGTTGGTGAACCATGTGCCTCTTTGACGCTAGCTTCGTGGACACAGCATTCTGGAGTCATCGCTGCTGCCACTGATAATCACCATAATGAATGTAAAAGCCCGGACGCAAAGACACTCCCCCACAAAAATATCCCACAAACAGAACATTGCCTTCTGTCCTCTTCTAATAAACATGGGATGTCCACAGCTTTACAGCTTTAGTTACTGTGTTGTGCATTTTCGATTCCACTCCAACAGTTTTTCTATGCTGTGTCTCGATAGGTCAACTATGATGGTCCACCATTAGAAATAATAATCTGTTTACTTACAGTATCAACTATAAGTGAAAAACATTTTAGGATTCTAGGAGAGCTACAACGTAAAGGGGTTTGTTCTCTTTTCAAATGCTGAGGTATTACCTTTGGGTTTTCTAGGACAGGCTGGCAGTTGCACTACCATGTTTCAAGTACAAATAATCTTGAACCCTCACATACCGTATCTTAAAGCAGCAATGAATAATGCATTAACGGAATGACTGTTTCTGTGATATCCAGCTCTGTTGTATCAGGACTTTCTTCCCCCATTGATCACTTCCCATAATTCTCTCTGTCTGAAAGTGGGACACCTCAACTGAAATYATAAGAGATGTTGCTTGGTCACCTAAAATGCTGGGGAGGAACACTCCTCAGAAAATATCCCAGTGTGATCATATGCTCCAATATTTATATATACAGTATATTGTGTGTGCGTGCTTACGTGTGTGTGTGTGAGAGAGAGAGAGAGATAGATGATAGAGAGATATTCAATAACTATTCTAAAATACCCAACCATTAGCCATCTAATTGTTTAAAGCTAGCCAGCTTCAGTTAGCAGCACATTCCAGCTCAGGCTTCATCCATGTTCCGAAGGTGGATATTGTTACCGCGGCTGCCGCTAATTCAAGCCAAGCTTGTAACTGCACATGCAAATCGAACTCCAAACTATCATTGAAACAATGCTGAAACAGCAATCAGTGGCCGGGTCAGTGCCATATTTTTGTTTTTGCAGAAATCAACATGAAAGAAATGTTCATTTGCAAATTTAGCAGGTTATGGTGGGCAAAGGTTATTAGAAGTGCCGTCTTTTATCACACCGTCTTTTAGTCATTTAGTCATGCCGTCTTTTAGTCATCTTTGGTGTACTTTTGTGTGCTTATCAATGCACAAGCAACCTTTTTCCACTCCTATCGATAAAATAATTGTATTAAGTCATACAAAAGTTTTACTGTGTGTGAGGTTTTACATTTAAAATAAGTAAAGTAGACATGTACCTGGCTAAAAGGTGAGCCACCTTCGTATCAACAGTGTACTGAGTTGATCTCAGAATTCACAAAAATTCTCTCACCAACTCCACTATCCAGCTTCGTAGAAAACACCCAAGTCTATGCTGTGGGCCATTTCTGCTGTAATTTGCCAACCTCTGCTTTGTTTACACATTGATCCTCAGCTTAATGACACTCAAACAGACAGATCATCAAGACTCATGGTACTCAAAAGTCAAACCGCCACTCCAATTGAAGAGATGTTCCACTAAAAAATCTGTACAGTATTGTTTAAAACAATGTCTAAATATGAGCACAATATTCTAGATATTTAACATATTCATATTTATATTTTGAAGTACCCATAAGTTAATTTAAGAAGGATATTTTATTCTTATTTTAAACACCATTCAAATTTCAGAACACACAGAGTAAGGATTCAAATGACACCAAGACTGGCTTTGTAGCATCTAGATTAATCATTCTAGTGTACGAGGCCTGGGTAAGGCCAAAATGTCAGAAATGTCCAAACTTTAATTCATTTGGATACAGATTTCAAATGTATGCCAAACATCCTTCCCCTGAAGGACCGTTATATGGATTTAATTTGAGGAAGCAACCATTCTTGGACCAGATTCATTTGGAATCCCCCATTAATTATAATTTGTTGAATAGAGCTCTTTCTGAATATGTCTAAAATACCTTACAAACACTCCATTCCAACTCATATTACAACAGTATCGCTTTCTGAAGACCGCGTCAGTATTAGATTCTTTCAAATCAAATGATTGGTTTTTATTGCAGTGACTTAATGCCCTCATTATAACCCCGTGAGAAGGGCTCCCGAGTGGCGCAGCATTCTAAGGCACTGCATCTCAGTGCAAGAGACACCACTACAGTCCCTGGTTCAAATCCAGGCTGTATCACATCTAGCCGTGATTGGGAGTCCCATAGGGCGGCACACAATTGGTCCAGGTTTGTCCGGGGTAGGCCATCATTGTAAATAAGAATTTGTTCTTAAATGACTTTCCTAGTTAAATTTAAAAAAAGATGTTGACAACGACATGGCTGACTTCAAAACCATTATGACAAAATACTCACCATCAAGGCATGCATGTGGTTTAGCTGCATTTGATCTGTTTGTGTCACGCTAGCTCCCTCTCTGGCCCTTCATTACACACACCTGTCACCATCTTTACGCACAGCTGCGCAATATTGGACTCACCTGGACTCCATTACATTGTTGATTACCCCCTCTATAACTGTCTGCTCCCCCTGTTTGTTCCGTGTCAGCATTGATGTCGTTATTTTTCCCCTGTCCAGACGCTGTTCCGTTTCATGTCTGTTGTTTATTAATGTTCTCCCTGTACCTGCTTCTCGTCTACAAGCGTCGATCCCTACAGTTTGAGTGGCAGCTACATGGATGAAATCCAAAAAGAAAGGTGCAAAAGAAACAAACCCAAAGTCTTAGTCTATTAATGAAAAGAGTAATTAGTATTACAAGAGAGGAACCTTCCACCAACACGTGGTTAAACGATAAACCCTTTACAGTGTACCTGCAACTTTTCGTGTGAGACTACAGAATGGACAATGGAAGAAATTGCCCTCTGTAGCGCTTGTCATCTGGAGGAGAAGAAGAGGACCAAGGTGCAGCGTGGTAAGTGTTCATATTCTTTAATCCAATACGCAACACTAAACAAAACAACAAACACGACAAACGAACAGTCCTGAAAGGTGAAACAAACACTAAACAGGAAACAACCACCCACAAACACAGGTGGGAACAGGCTACCTAAATAAGATTCTCAACCAGAGACAATGAAAGACAGCTGCCTCTGATTGAGAACCATACCAGGCCAAACACATAGAAATACAACACAAGGACAACATAGAACACCATCCAAACTCACGCCCTGACCAACCAAAACAGAGACATAAAAAGGATCTCTAAGGTCAGGACGTGACACCCTCTGTCTGCTCCCACATAAAAAAAAAGTTTTTTTACTATAGAATACTATAGTACTTACTATAGAATTCTGTAGTATTTTGTAGTAAACTGTAGTACAGTGTAGAATAATGTACTCCACAATGTAGTACTCCTTGAATGTGTAGTGCTTACTATAGAATTTTGTAGCATACTATACTGTACTTACTAAAGAATGTTGTAGTACATGTATACTGTAGAATACACTACACACTGTAGTACCTTTCAGTCATTACAGTTTCTCAATCCCGAACAAGCAATTCTTGGATTTGTGTTGAAATGTACCTATAGCAGAACAGCAATGATCAAATGTGTTAATACATTTAGAGAACTTCTGATTATTTTCTTGCCTTAGTACCTGCCTTGCATCTCTTAGACCACCTTTTGCAAAACATTAAATACTAATGTAATCAATGAATACAGAATTCCCTGTTAAGTGTTTTGTTCACAGAATATTAACACCTTGTTTTCATCAGAAGAGAAATGTGTGCAATTATGTTAGATGTTTCCGGCAAATCAATAAACACTACTGCAAGACATTCTAAATCATCCCATTAGTGTCACACCATGTACAATATATGGAAAGATCTAGGCAGTGGGGACTGTCTAATTATTATATTTTTACAATATTGCATACATGCCGAAATGCAGAAAAATAAGTTGGGTTACTTCTACGTAATTTTGGGTTACTCCTAAATCAACATTTCCAACATTGTGACCATCCATTATAGAGCTTGGCTTTTGTGTGGATTTAGGACTATACATTCATATCAGTTGTGTTCTTCTTGTCATGCCTGCTCCTGCTATCGCTCGAGGGCGCCAGACGGCCCATCATTACGCACACCTGTCACCATCATTACGCTCATCTGCACAATATTGGACTCACCTGGACTCCATTACTTTGTTGATTGCCCCTCTGTCTGCTCCTCAGTTTGTTCATGGTCAGCATTGATGTCGTTAACGTTTTCCTCTGTCCAGACCCTGTCCTTGTGTGTTTCTTGTCTATTATCCATTAAATGTTCACTCCCTGTACCTGCTTCTCTTCTCCCAGTGTCGGTCTTTACAGAATGCTGACACCAAGATTTGAAGCATCAGGGAGTTTTCTGTTTTTCGTTGGTGACATCAGGTCCGGGTGCCGCTGCCGGAAGAACCGGGGGTGCCTCAGCTGTCTCATCGGGTTTCCATGCCTTAGCTGGCTCAAGAGGTTTCCTTGCCTCGGCAGGCTCCCATCCCAAGTCATGCCTCAGCCGGCTCGTTAGGGCTCCCATGCGTCAGCTGGCTCGTCGGGCTCCCACCCCACGTCATGCCTCAGGCTCGGCTCCGAGGGCTCCGAGGGGGGGGGGGGGGTCACGCCTGCTTCTCCTCTCTGGCCCTTCTCCTCTCTGGCCCAGGCGCCCCATCATTACGCACACCTGTCACCATCATTATGTGCATCTGCTCAATATTGGACTCACCTGGACTTACTTATTGGACTTACTTTGTTGATTGCCCCTCTATATCTGTCTGCTCATCAGTTTGTTCCCCATGTCAGCATTGATGTTATTACGTTTTCCCCTGTCCAGCCACTGTCCCTGTTTGTTTCTTGTCTATTATCCATTAAATGTTCACTCCCTGTACTTGCTTCTCGTCTCCCAGCATTGGTCTTTACAGCTCTATTATATTCACCTTTCCTTGTTTCTATTGTGTTTCTGTGCACTAATTGAAATTCTACAAAACTATGAGCAAACCAACCTTTGTATTGAATACATGGAATTGGATTGAGATGATAATGATGAATAAATCCTGTGCTTCTTTTGAAAAAAACTCAGAATTAATATTGATGTGTACGCAATTGTTTGGTGAAATATGCATAAAAGAGTTGCCCATAATTCTGCACCTTTGGATAGTACTTCCAATTTTGATCATCGTGATTTAGTGACTGCAAAGAAAATGTATTGATCTACTGGGATTTTTCAAACAGACTAACTTTCTGTTTTGTCTGCTTGGACTCAAGAGATAAGTATAAGGGCACAAGGTGAGACCCAGATGCAGACACAGGAGGCAGATGGTTAGAGTCCAAGATGTTAATTAACAATCCAAAAGGGGTAGGCAAGAGAATGGTCGTGGACAGAAAAAAGTCAAAACCAGTTCAGAGATCCAGAGGTACAGAATGGCAGGCAGGCTCGAGGTTAGGGCAGGCAGAATGGTCAGGCAGGCAGAAATGGAGTCCAGAAAACAGGCAAATGTCAAAACCGGGAGGACTAGTAGAAGAGAATAGAAAAGTAGGAGCACGGGGAAAAACACGCTGGTTGACTTGAACATACAAGACGAATTGGTGTGACATTACCACCCCTCTAGAGGCGCAACCTGGAGTCCTACCTGGGCGCATACCTGGTTGACCGGGGTGTCGGCGGTGGAAGTCGGCAATGAGGGAACCCAGCACCTCTCCTCCGGGCCGTAACCCTCCCAGTCAACCAGGTATTGGAAACCCCTGCCCCGTGGTCGAACACTCAGGAGGCGTTTTACCGTGTATGCCGGATGACCGTCAATGACACAGGAGGGGGGGGGTCTGGGAACAGAAGACAAAGAACAATGAGACACGGGCTTAATCTTAGACACATGGAAATTAGGGTGAATACGGAGGGTACGGGGTAACAAGAGACGGACAGCAGTGGAACTAAGGACTCTAGAGATGGGAAACAGACAAATGAAATGGGGGACAGTTTGCGAGACTCTACCCGAAAGGACAGGTCCCATGTAGACAGCCATACCCTCTGCCCAATGCGGTAGCGGGGAGCTGGATTCTGCCGGCGGTCCACTTGTTGACGATACCTGGAGTTGGTCTTGAGAAGTGCTACCCGAGCTATTCTACAGGTACGTCGACAGCGGCGGAGGAACATCTGGGCCGAGGGTACGTTGACTTCCGGTTCTTGTTCTGGGAAGAGAGGAAGCTGATACCCCATGGAGCACTCAAAAGGGGAGAGTCCCATGGCAGAACAGGGAAGGGTGTTCCGGGCATACTCCACCCAGACCAGTTGTCGGCTCCAGGTAGTGGGATTGGTTGAGACCAGGCATCTTAGGGTGGTCTCCAGGTCCTGGTTAGCTCGCTCCGACTGGCCGGTCGATTGGGGATGGAATCCAGAGGATAGGCTGGCCGACGCCCCAATAAGGGTTCGGCCGACGCCTTCCAAAACTGAGATGAGAATTGAGGACCCCGGTCGGGAAAACCATTTCTCCCGGGAGTCCATGGATCCGGAAGACATGCTGCACCATGAGCTGGGCCGTTTCCTTGGCAGAGGGAAGTTTGGGGAGAGGGATGAAATGAGCGGCCTTAGAGAACCGATCCACTACTGTCAGAATGACGGTGTTGCCATCAGACAGGGGAATTCCAGTGACAAAGTCCAGAGAGATATGGGACCAGGGACGATGAGGGACCGGTAGTGGCTGAAGAAGGCCAGAAGGAGCATGCCGTGGATTCTTGTTCTGGGCGCACACCGTGCATGCGGCGACGAAGGCAGAGACGTCAGGAACCATTGTGGGCCAACAGAAACGTTGTCGGAGGAATGCTAGGGTACGGCGGGAACCTGGTTGACCGGTTAGCTTGGAGGAATGAGCCCATTCCAGGATCGGACAGAGTTAGGTTAGACCTCTCACTCCTGCGTTCCCTTAAGCGCACATCAATTCTAATGGTTAGGGCGATGAGGGAGTCGAGGTCCACCAGCAATTCCCGAGCAGCTAGCTCATATTTTACCACCTCAGATAATCCGCGAAGAAAGGTATCGAAAAGAGACTCCAGATTCAAGGCACTCTCGGCGGCCAACGTGCAAAAATCAACTGCGTAGTCTGCGACACTACGGGAATGTTGACGTAATTCAAGAAGTTTACTGGCCGCCCCCCTCTTGGATACCGGAGACTCGAATACCTTCCTCACCTCTGCCATGAAATCCTCCAGATGACAACAAATGGATGGATTGTTGCTCCCAAACTACCGTAGCCCAGGAGAGCGCCCTTCCCGACATTAGCGTAATAATATACGCTATCTTAGATCGGTCTGAAGGAAACGAAGATGGCAATAGCTCAAAAATAAGAGAGCACTGAGAAAGAAAACCCTGGCAGGTACCAGGATCCCCAGAATATTGCTCCGGAGGAGGTAAGCGGGGTTCTCGGGGAGCCAAGGTAGGCTGTACAAACTCACCACAAATACGGAAAAAACCCACAAATACCCATGAATGTTTTTTACATTAATGTCCGCAAAAGCACTACAGTATACTACAGTAATGTCCGGAAAAACACTACAGTAAATAATACATTATACTACAGTTATGTCTGCAAAAACACTACAGTGAATATTATAGAATGTAAATATAGTAATACTACAGTATTTATACCATAGTAAACAACAGTAGTTTTTCATGTTGGATGTTTATGGCCCATTGTGTTGTTTTCTGATTATACCCTACTCAGTACATGGAAGGTGTCCAGAAACAGTATATCATTGAGCTACCTGGCATCGGAGGAGTGCAAAACCCATGTACCCTCAATAAAAGATAATAGAAGTGACAATAAGATTTACCATGTTCATTGTAAGAGACTGGGGATGATGCCAGCAAACATGCCTATCTCTTTGGATCCAACTGACTACCTATGCAGGTAATGTATTGTGTTGTGTTGTATGGTACTACACAAGATGATATGTGCTATTGTCAGCTAGAGAGACTATGAAGTAGACAGAATATGAAATATTGAAATATGAGGAAATGGTAAAGCTCCATTGATGCTCCTCATCCAAAGTCCTTGAAGAGAATACTACTCTTTCCTTGCATAATACACTTCCCAACACCAGCAGTGTATTCACTAGGAACCAAACATAAGCAAACTGAAAAAAAACGGGAGGGACCTACTTSAATTTGTCTAATAGAAATTCTCATTTTCGTTGCAAAACGTTTTCCATTTGGAGTTAACGGTTTCCGTTGCAAAGTTTTAGACTAATGATTACACCCCAGTTCACTCCTTTTAAAACCTCAAGAATATAATGTTTATCTATTCTAAACAACTAGCTCTTCTTACATGACTCTAGGTTTTTTAAATATAATTTCTTTCTCTTGGTTGGTCTGCAAGATAACAGTGGGATGGTTTTTCCCTTGCACACATCAACTGACAGACAGAAAAAAATGCTCTCTCAAAAATACATTAGAATAATTAGATGTAACTGTCTTTGTAAATTGCATATTAGAGTTCTTTTCAAATACTTGACCCCATAGAGGTGCTACCAACTGCTAAATGTTTTAAAGAATGCATTTTCCCAGAGGTTTAAGTGATGGCACTCAGCCTCTACATGCTACCTCCACCCAGGAATCATAATAAATTAATGATTACTTAAAATGGATGAGAGAAATAAAGATATTTGCTGTGGCAAAAAGTTGAAAAGCATTCAAATCTGTTTTCTTTTGCACTTGCTGTCTAGTTTTAGTGTGCTCTTTGTTGAAAATCTTTTACATAACACAAACTAAACTACTGTTCAATATCGTATAAATGATATACTAATCACTACTAACAATATGTTTTTTTTGTTCAACCTCATAATTAACAGGCTTATACAATTTGGCAACAGGACAATAGAAGTGGATTTTTGACGAAGGTGCACATAATAGCGTCATGACCAAAAAAATCCCTAGCATACATTAAGTAGAAAAAAGAGGGTATCTTTTTAACACTCAGAATTCTTTGGCATATAATTTGGTCTATCACAGCTCAGTAAGTATAATGGGAAAGGACAGTAAGAGGCTTTCGAGTAATCATGCTTGRTAGGAGAGATTTCTCACAGGCAGAAATGTGTAGAAGATGGCTGCAAAGAACAGAAGTGAATGAGGCAGACTTGATGGATTCCACAGTGGGATGACTGACCACTAATTGAGAGAGTTGCACCTATGTTGTGTATCAATGTCTAGAGACAATGGGAGGACAAATTCAGCCTCAAAGTCATACGGAGCAAATTATATTACTTAAGCTAAAAGATGCAGACTAACATTATGGAGAGCCCGTAACCAAATAAGAGTAACATAACTATAACTTAGCCTGCATAAAAATATAACTTACTTAATTATGACACTATATCTTAGGCCAGGATTCAATCAGATCAGCATTAACCTGCGGTAGCCGCCAAACGCATAGTTTATCATTGCTTTTGTTTACGCGGCGTCGGTTGTTTAGGTTAAATCAATAAGGTTGGCCTGAATGCTCGCTTTAACTTTATCCAGTAAGCATAACATGATTCACATTTCCTATTCTACGGGCATWGTGGGAATGTATACAAACGTACCATCAGCATAGCGTTTTGTTTCTTCTCCTCTTCTATTTAGCCACATGCGGAATGTAATTCACCTATATACCTTTTAGCCTATGAGCATGGCACAATAACGCACATTCCTCATGCTTGCTGTTTAACCTATGGGTGCACACTTGAAATAATCGCCTTTCTCTTGCTCAACCAATGGGTGTATATCTGGTGTTGTATTTATATGTCAAACTTACCCATGTTCGCTCACTTGTGTGTAACAGCAAAAGTTACCGACAGCCCTACACCTTCCCACCACCACCAGCTTTAATAACCTTAAGGTCCTTCATTGGAACTCCTTTCTACCAGCAGGGGGTTTCGATGCCAGCAGCCCAGCAAAGGGCTACCTGTCATCAGCATCTGGCTCCAAGGATCAATCCTCGGAGATGAGGCCATTCCCCAAACTATTTAATAAAATGTCATATTGTATTCTGTCTTTGTTGTTAGTTCAGTTAAGACTGAACTAGATTGGAACTGAGTTGGAGCTGTCAAATCAGTGAGCGGCTGCTCTTGTGGTTATTGTCATGAAATGACCCCCTCCTTATATCCCACCCGTGTTAGAAGTTCAGAACGAGAAAGTGTAGGCTATAGACTATAGAAATAATTATACTCTAATAAAAATATTATTAAACTAAATAATAAGGATTTATATCACCTTAATCAACACACATCCCGGTTCTCAATCTAGTTACACAACAGCATATGATTTCTACTAATCTGTGCCTGAGAGCCCTGAGATATTATTGAGATGAGCTATACACTTTATTAACCATGCATCGTTGTTTTGATGTTGTAGTAAAGATCTTAGAAGAAATTTGATCCAAGATCAGAATAGCTAATTTAGCATTATGTTCCTGTACATATAGGTATACAAATTAGAGTAAACTCCAGTCAAAAATGTTTGGATCTTGTAATATTTGAAAGGCACAAATATGTGGATGTGAATATATACGATCTGAAAATGTTTTTTGTTGTTGTTGATATATCTACAATCTGCCATATTTGCAGCTGTTCCATGGTCATTTCTACAATGATATACGGATTCTTGAAGACTATAACTTGTCACATCAAAACCCAAAATATAAGATTGTTTTCCTGTTATCTTATATATCTAAACAATATATTACAAACAAACAAATGCACAATCCTTCAAAATATGTTTAAAACCATGATTTTCAACTCATAGACATAGCGTTGTATCCATAGCTATATTTATGAATTTAAGAGTGGTAACAAATCTCCAGCCCCATCCCTCAGCTTTATAATAGAAAAGTGGTGGGACTGACATTTTGCTGAACAACAAATAACTTATTATGCCTTTAATTGAACAGGGACAAGATAGAAAGCTAGGTCAGATGTGTCCGCCATAACCGTTAAAATGTACACAACCAAAGAGAAAACACATTGCTGTAAAGTGTAATGTGATGCGATTGGATTGTTAGTCTTGGTATGTGTGAACTCTGCCTGATTGAGGTGAAATGTTTTATTGCTGTTCCGAAAGAGGCCTTAATTAAAAGTCCTCAACTCAGCTACTATATTTATTCATCCACTTCTCTAATGAAGTAGGCTATTGCACCAAAGGAGTCCCTCTTTCATCTCCACATGATATTATTTTCTTTTTACTTTAAAGGCCTAGTGCAGTAAAAATTGTGTTTTTCTGATGAAACTAACACTGTAAAAGTGTGAAAAAATTTGATCAGTGTTATTTCCTGATAGTTGCTGGTTGCGAATACAATCTGCAACAGGACCTTCTAATCAGCAGGTTTGCATGGGAGTTTCGGCTTTCCATGGTGACATCACCATGCAGTAAATTGGTTAATAGACCAATAACAAAGAAAGCTCTAAACAGAGAGCTCCAAACCACTCCCATACAATCCCAGCAAAATTCTTGCTTGAGAAATAGTTTTTTCCCGGGAAGTCCAATTCCCCATTCAATCACCGGCAAAATCCCCTCACAATGATCTCAAACTGTGTTTCTAACACAGAATGAAATTAAACACAGACTACACCTTGCTCATCAGGAAACTATTGGGTATGTTGTGGTGAACTGTCCTTACAATTGCTTCACGGGAACCTGGTAAAATGTTTGTAGTGTACAGTTGCAAGCCACTGAATGGCTCTGAATTCAATGTTAGCATGCAGTCAAAGCTATAACTTTTGGAGCTAACTAGTGCTCTCAAATCATATCATGATGTTGACATCAGATGGGAGTTGTATTCATGACATTGCTAACTTAGCTAGCTAACATACATTTTGATAAAACAAGTTATATTAAGTGGCTAGCTAGCGAGCTAGCACTAGCAACGCTTGGTGTTCAATGAGACTGAGAGCTAACTAACCAGCTAAGCTAGCAAATAATGTAACACAATTATAATTTCGGATTTGAAAAATACTCCATCAACAGGCTCTACATTTCAGAAATCACAATAGCAAGTACTCTTGGTTCACCGTTCAATTATTTAACCATTTATTTTCTCAGTTTTTGCAATAGCTTTCATGCGATTTAAACGTGAGGTTGTATGAGGTGTCAGACTCCACGACAGTTGCTATCCATTGGAGCGCTGCGATTGGTTYCCCAAAATTCTGTGACGGGGCTTAGTGAAAGGTCAATTGTTACCCAGAAATGATTTGATATTGATACAAAAACAGTTGCATTGGGCCTTTAAACTTTACTTTTCTGGCTTGGGTCTATTTTCAATTGGTTTTTTACACGTTTGGGTAGTTTTTTTTCAAACTGTGGTTTGTTGGCTATCTGGTTCTGTATTAAATAATTTCACATGGACAACAGGATCAAAAAGAGTAATGCGCCCTATACAGTTCTGCATCGTATGCAAATAGAGGTGTTTAATGAAGGCATCATGAATATTTCATGAATAGGTTGCACTGCAGCAACAAATTAATAGAAAAGAAATTACTCGAAAAAAACCTTTGACGACTGAATATCCCCCTCTGTTTGATATCGCCCCGCTCATCAGTTGCTTATTAATAAAACCTCAAGACTTTGAAGTAAAACTGCATCACACACAAGTAAAACTGCCTCACACATAATTACATAGAGGAATATCAGAGCTCTGTTACCAACTGTCCACTTTTATCTTGCCACCTATGAGCCCTCCAACACAGTTCTCTGAGAGATCCCCAGGTTGGGTTTTCATTGCACTGTGGACTGGCCTTTTGTGGCTAGAGGTTATGGTTCCAGAAATGAGCCGTATGCAAGATTGCAAGGTCTGGAAATTGTTATTCTCACATATGTATATGGTTGGACACTCAAAACAGGTGCAATTGCGTAACAATACAATATTCCCATTGATTTTGATATACCGTGACGTACTCTCAAATAAATAAAAATGTTCAGCAAAAAAAACAATGGAGAATGATGACGAATAATGATATTGGCAAAAGCAGTTCCAACTGAAGCAGTCTAGATACCAGTTGGATATTCTATTGAGGCTTTGATAATCTTTCTAACAAGTATGGCGTAAAGTGTATGTGCCAGTTCCTTGCTTTGTCAGCCCAAGGCTCAACAGACAAGGTGATAATTATTCACATCCTACGCAGCACTTTAAAATCGCTTATCTAATCCTCACAATGTAGCCTAGTCAAGTTGGAGTGAAATCAAACTACTTTGGCCTAAGGATGCGGGCATAATATTAAAAGGGGAACTCTTTTCATAAACAACAAAGCTACATATTGTTTGTACTTTATTTCAGCTAACTTTGTATCACAGAATATACAGAGGTGGAATATACAGGCTTTCCTGGCTTCTTTCCTCGCAAGACAGTTACATCAGACCATGGTTTGATCCCGTACATTGTTGCCCATTAAGAGTGTAAACACATTGTTGAAAGGACTAAGGTCAAGATTCATTCCAATCCGATCGCGGGTTACAGGCATTGCAACCCAGCTTCACGAAAAAAGGATGCAGCTCTGCACTGACTTTGCTGTCAGCCTCAACTTTCCTTTCAGACACTGGCTAAGGCCTTGATGTGTAGTAGGCTCAGTAACATAAGGGACACAATAATTAAGGGTAAATTTACTCAGCACACTTATCACTCCATCACAGCCTCATCATCAGCACATGCATAATATTTTCTCCCTATCTGAAATCCTGTTCTCATTGTACTTACATTCTGTCAGAATTGGTAGAATAAAATAGCTGTATGTCTCTCGTGGTAAACTTGGGTAGTGAAGCAGAACAACATATTTCCCTCGTGAAAGTATTTAATTTGATTTATTTATCCTTTATTTAACTAGGCAAGTCAGCGAAGAACAAATTCTTATTTTACAATGTCGGCTAACCCGGCCCTAACCCGGACGACGCTGGGCCAAATGTGTGCCGCCCTATGGGACTCCCGATCACGGCTGGTTGTGATACAGAGCGGAATCGAACCAGGGTCTGTAGTGACACCTCTAGCAGTGCCTTAGACCGCTGTGCCACTCGGGAGCATAAGTAAAGCTCTCTCTAAGCAGTGGTGATTATAGCATGTAAATCTTGGTGGGGCAAAAAATGTGGGATGCATGCCAGCAAAACCACTACACAACACCAAACAATACATTAATTGCACTATAACGATGACAAACGGTGCCCACAAACTGTTAGGGCCTACATAAAGCTGTCGCAACAGCAGTCCCAACATCTTACCACCACTACACCTGGCTATCAGCGAGCCTTGTCTGGCAGCAAAACAGTTCATTCAGCCTCATTTACTGCCTTTTAAAAAAACATATCTGCTATGGCTGACTTGCTTCAACAAATGTGGTTTCTAATGACAATTGTACAAACTATGGCATAAGGGGATGACAAGCAGATAAGAGGCAATCCATAAGACATTAATGAGCGAGCTAGGACGGACGTAGTCAATATAACTACTTGTTTAGCACTTTTGAAATGTACAGCGACAGAATTCAGAACATGGGCCGTTCTTACAGTGTTCTCCCTGGACACCAAGTCAGAACCATAGGATAAATAAAGGGGGCATATAAGCAGACAATGAAAGCTCTTACAATATTCAATGATTGCATTTCTCTAAAACAGGTTATAGGATACATGTGCTCCAGCCTAGTACGTCCTGTGCCTGCAGTGATGATCCATGGCACGGAGCCTGCAGTGATGATCCATGGCACGGAGCCTGCAGTGATGATCCATGGCCCGGAGCCTCCAGTGATGATCCCTGGCCCGAAGCCTCCAGTGATGATCCCTGGCCCGAAGCCTCCAGTGATGATCCAGCCCGCAAAGCCTCCAGTGATGATCCACGGCCCGAAGCCTCCAGTGATGACAGATGATCCACGGCCCGGAACCTCCTGAGACGGTCCGCAGTCCGGAACCACCTGAGACGGTCCGCAGTCCGGAAATTCCTGAGACGGTCCGCAGTCCGGAACCTCCTGAGACGGTCCGCAGTCCGGAACCTCCTGAGACGGTCCGCAGTCCGGAACCTCCTGAGACGGTCCGCAGTACGGAACCTCCTGAGACGGTCTGCATTCCAGAGTCTCCAGCGACGGTCTGCAGTCCAGAGCCTCCAGCGGTGGTTCCAATCCAGAGCCTCCGGCGATGATCCACGGTTCGGTTCCACGGAAGCGGAGGATCAGCATGCGAGCGGGGGTTACGTCCGAACCGGAGCCGCCACCGTGGATAGATTCCCACCGGACTCTCCCCTATAGAGTCAGGTTTTGCGGCCGGAGTCCGCACCTGCGTACTGTCTGACTTTGGAGGATCATCTCTATTTGGTTAGGTCAGGGTGTGATTTGGGTGGGCATTCTAGTTTGTCTATTTCTTTGTTGGCCGGGTATGGTTCCCAATCAGAGGCAGCTGCCTATCGTTGTCTCTGATTGGGGATCATACTTAGGCAGCCCTTTTTCCCACCTTCAGTTGTGGGATCTTGTTTGTGTGTAGTTGCTTTCTGCACTGCATAAGCTTTACGTTCGTTTTTATATTTTGTTGTTTTTCGGTGTCATTTTTAATAAAGAAAAATGTACGCCTACTACGCTGCACTTTGGTTCCTTCTAACGACGTTCCTTTGCGGGCAAATTTTGTCATCAAAGTCTGACATTCTCTGGATTTATGGTGCTTTCAAAAAAAACTGGGAACTCGGAAAAAAACAAGGTCGACTCATGAGACATCATTGATCTTCATGTCGTAGGTCAATGAAGAGGCCGGATTTTCAATTCCGAGTTGGATGACCGTTCAAAACATATTTTCCCCATCGGAGCTTGTTTATTCCCGATTTCCCAGTTGTCTTGAACTCACTGAAGTCAAGTTTCGCGAGTTTCCGAGTTAACAGTTGTTTTGAGCGCGGCACAAATCATGCTTCATTGACAGCATGGCCAATGTTGAATGTTTATAATTTTAAACTTGGAAAAGAGCCCCTTAATCCCAGATTTGTGACCACACAGTCACTGTCACTGATTCCTTCCAAACAATCATTGTTGAATTTGCGATTTCCAACTTGTTGTGTAATGTTTATGTCCAATGGCCGATGAGCACCAACACGTTTTATCTATAATTTSTCTTCATTATTTCTCTTCATATGACAAGGATTAAAAAGGATTTGCCAGTAGATTGCCGACTTGATTCATGATGATGACTGCTAGCTAAGATTTTGAAACATATCTGTTTGGGCTTCTTGCGGTCAATTTGCGGTCTACAAATTATTTCTAATTAAGTTCCGGCCCTCGACCATCCGCTCAAGAAAATAAATTGGACGTGGCTGAATCTAGTTGATGGTCRCTGGTGTAGAATTCCACTTTTTCTTSTGTGGCACGCACTCTGGTACGCAGCACACAGGGCACACCGCCAGTAMCAGACATATGATTTCCAAGGCTTTCCCTCTCGCATCGCCATTTGGAGACAGTCTTTTGGAACGTGGTTCCAATGTTCCACTGCGCCATTTGCTCGTGGGTAGTACACAGACACGTTGGAGTTTTTAAATGTCTCTGTCATGGAGGAACAGTCCATTCCTTTGAAGTTAATTGGGCACCATTATCGCTTACGATAATTTCCATTGGGCTGAACACAGTTAAGAATTTAATGACAGTCTGGGTAGTTACATTAGTGGTAAATGCAACCTCAGACCATTTACTATAGTAATCCACAAGGGGGATCGCGTAGCGACAATCTGCTGGGGCAGTTTCAAACAGACCAACAATGTCAATTCAAAGATTTTGCCATGGGCCTTCAAGAAGGGTAACGGGCTAGAGAGGCCCGGCGTGCATCTTTTCAGTTTTGTCATTTGTCTGACAGAGTTGACATGTTGATATTGTAGTTTGTACGGACGTGTCCATTCCAGGCCACAAGTAGAGCTCACAGAGCCATTGTTCGTTTTGGATCCCTGGCGMCTGTCATGAGCGAGTGAAACCAGTCTGTGATGCAGCATAATGGGCACTAGCAGGCGGTTTGGACCACGGAACATTAGACAGTCTTGTACAGAGAGATCATCCCAAATGGGAAAGTAAGGTACCAGTTCTTTGGGGGGGCCAGCCAAGCACTTCCTTTTCTACTATAGAGTATTTTGTGCTTGGCTGCAGAGAGAAAACGGGACGCAAACGCCCCTGTGTGTTCTGTTCCATATTGATTTATTTGCCTAAGCACACCACCCAATCTGTGGACACCAGGGTAGGAAGAGCAGGGTCGAATATAACCAGGGTAGAGCTATTGACAATCAGCTGCTTGACTTTCTCAAAGCTCTCCTGCGCAACATCCATCCAATGTGAAAGGGTCATCTGTCCTGAAGCAGGCATATGCTCAACCTCTGTAAGGTAGTTGCAGACGAATTTGAAGTACCACCTAGTTAAGCCAAGGAAGGAGCGCAGGGTGGTAGCATCGAAAGGAGCAGGGGCCTTGAGAATGGCACGGACATGTCCATCATCGGGTAGTAGTCCTTGTGCAATAATGTCATGACCAAGGAAGGTCAGGCTTATTTTGAAGTGACTATTTTCTTTGTTTAGCAGCAGACCAGAGCTATCAAAGGTACTGAGAACAGCTTGCGAGTTGCGGTTATGTTCCTCTTTCGTTTTTCCATATATTATGATGTCGTCCAGGTAGGCTTGTGCACCTTGTATGTTCTGCAGTAGGGAGGACATCATATTTTGAAAAGCAGAAAGGTGAAATCTGAAAAGGCCATTGTGCATTATGAACGCTGTCAAGTCCCGGCTCTCATCATGAAGGAGTACCTGACGGTAGGCACTATCCAAGTCAATGGTTGAGAACACAGTAGTGCCTTGTTTCTCAGKAAAGAGATCTTCCATGTGAGGAAGTGGATTACTGTCAATAATCACTGCTTTGTTTGGAATGCGCAAATCCACACACATGCGGGTATCCACATTTTTCTTTTTGGTAACCACTATGGGTGAAACCCACAGGGAGGCATCAATTTTCTCAATGACATCAGAGTTTAGTAAATGAACCAGACTGCTTTTTTAACAGACAGTGGTAGTCGAGATAGTTTTTGTTGCACAGGACTAACGTCATCTTTGACTTTCACGCGGTGAATGAACCCTTTGGCATACCCTAGTTTCGGCACGCTGGGAGATGCTAGGTGCTGTACCTTAACAGGCATAGGAGAGGACAGCACTGTATTACCAGCAAAATGCTGACTCCAAGGCCGTAACAAAGTCCATGCCTAGCAAAGGCGTTCCATTTTCCACAATGAAGGAGGAGGCTGCTGATGCTGCTGCTAGGTTTTCAATAAAATATTCAGCAGTATAACCTCAAATTCTGCCCTCTTTAACCCCCCCCCCTCTCTCTACAGAAGTGGTTTCAGCCAGCCCTTCAGAGTGTTTGTGTGCTCTTCTATGAAAAAAATGTATTCTGTATGGATGTGTGCCATTAAAAAGCAGGAGTGTTATGCTATTCTCTGTTGTGAATGCTTCTCGGCTTGCATAGAAACGCGCTTCCTCGAAGATCTAAGTGCATCACGAGAAACACCTGTCAAATTTCCCCTCGCTGTGAACCTAAGACAGGGCGTCTATTATTTATTAGGATTTCACAGTAAACATGCCACTTTCTCCTCCATTGGCTCCTATCCAACAGGCTCCTTGAACTAAACAGTCAATTGCATGATAGAATTTTGTCTTCTTATCTTCCAACTCACGTACAAGTAAATTCTGCGCCTTGATTGCCTTACTATGCTGGTCCTTACATTCCCAAACGTTGAGCTGTTTCAGCCAATGGTCCATATCATGTCTTCTTATTATGTAACCGTAATTTGACAGCAAGCCAAACTCCATTCAAAAACTGAACCAGAGTCAGGGATAGGATTCCATAAACCTCAAGTGTTTCATAGATGAAACGGAGTGAAATTGAAACCAATGGTAACTTCATTCAGGGCATGTTGTTTTTGGGCTTGCCTGTTTTGCATGTTATTCTGGCATTAATAAGTGTCACATATCAGTTTGCAAACAATGAATTTTTTTTTATATATCATTGAGTTAATAAAGCTGCATACAAACATGGTCTCTTTTTTGTTTTCTTAAGTAAGGCATCTCCAAAATGCAGGTGTTTCAGCCTAGCTCAGTGCTTTCTGTGCTGGTTGGGCAAGCCAGCAGAAAATACGGAGCGTTGATCCGTGATTGGCTCAGTGTTCTGTCACTCATGGGGACACTACGTCACCGCCAAGTCTAAYGATAGAGCTCGAAAATTCAAGCCCRTGGGTGCTGCCATAGAGTTACATTACAAGTGCCCATCCCAGAAGGCTCAAGATCATTGGCCACAGATAAAATTATGTCAAATCATGTTATATCTACAGTGGCTTTGATTGGACTGATCATATCAACATCATTCTTTCAAAATCTTAGCTAGCAGTCATCAACAAGAATCAAGTCGACAATCTACTGGCAAATCCTTTCTAACCCTGGTCATATGAGAAATTATAGATAAAACATATCGGTGCTCATCGGCCATTGGACATAAACATTACATTAGTTGTAAATCGCAAATTCAACAATGAGTGGTTTGGAAGGAATCAGTGGCTAATTGCAAGCATTACAAAGCAATCATTAGCCTGCTATTTAGTGGAGTGGCTGTGTAGTTCCAAGTCTAATATTAAGGGTCTCTTTTCCTGGTTTAAAATTATAAACATTCAACATTGGCTATGCTGTCAATGAAACATGATTTCAGCCGCACTCAAAACAACTATTAACTCTGCAAAATCTGACTTTAGTGAGTTCAAGACAACTGGGAACTTGGGGGAAAAAACGAGCTATGACTGGGAAAATACTTTTGAACTTTCATCCAACTTGGAATTGTAAATCTGGAACTCGGGCCACTTTCTAGAGCTACGACCTGAAGATCACTGATGTCATCATGATCCAACCTTTTTTTTTGTTGAGTTCCCAGTTCCCAGTCTTGAAAGCACCATAAATCCAGAGAATGCCAGACATTGATGACAAAATTTGCCCACGAAGGACTGCCGCGCCACCTTCCTGTTCAAGTGAACACAGCACAACAAGGTGTGTCCAAAAATGTGTTGTATGCTGCTGCATAAAATATGTAAATAGCCAGGGAGATTTGTATACTGTAGCTAAGAAAGTTATACTAAGTGTATGTTGTGTAGTAAGCTGTTAGTAGCCCATGTGCCTCACCCTAATAATTTGGTCTATTTTCACCTCTTAATTTTGCCTAATGTTCATGACTTGGTGGTGCACATGTATCCTATAACATGTTTTTGAGAAATGTAATCATTGAATATCGTAAGAGCTTTCATTGTCTGCTTATATGCCCCATTTATTTAAGGTTCTGACTTGGTGTCCAGGGAGAARACTATAAGAACGGCCCATGTTCTGAATTCTGTCGCTGTACATTTCAAAAGTGCTGAACAAATAATTATATTGACTACGTCCGTCCTAACTCGCTCATTAATGTCCTAATCGAAACCACACTTATTTWAAAAAAYTAAATCAGGCTGAATGAACTGTTTCGCTGCCAGACAAGGCTCCGCTGATAGCCAGGTGTAGCAGTGGTAAGYTGRTGGGACTGCTGTTGGTACAACTTTATGTAGGTCCAAACAGTTTGTGGGCACCGTTTGTCACCTTTATAGTGTAATTAATGTATTGTTTAGTGTTGTGTTGTGGCTTTGCTGGCATTCCCCATTTTTTGGGGGCCCCACCAAGATTTACATGCTAAAATCGACACTGACTGAAACATACAAAATATTTAATTACTGATACAGCTCAGCCTACACAGTGCCTTCAGAAATTATTCACACGCCTTGACTTTTTCAAAATGTTGTTGTATTACAGCCTGCATTTAGAATGCATGCAATTTTGATTTTGTGTCKCTGGCATACACACCTATAATGTCAAAGTGGAATTATGTTTTTAGGAATTTTTACAAATGAATAAAAAATGTAAAGCTGAAATGTCTTGAGTCATTAAGTATTCAACCCCTATGTTATGGCAAGCCTAAATAAGTTCAGGAGTAAAAATTTGCTTAACAAGTCACATAATAAATTGCATGGACTCACTCTGTATGCAATAATAGTGTTTTTGAATGACTACCTCATCTCTGTACCCCACACATATAATTATGGACAAGGGAGTTTTTTGGGATAAAAAGAAACGGAATAGAGCTAAGCACATGCAAAATCCTAGAAGAAAATCTGGTTCAGTCTGCTTTCCAACAGACACTGGGAGACAAATTCACCTTTCAACAGAACAATAACCTAAAACACATGGCCAAATATATATTGGAGTTGCTTACCAAGACGACATTGAATGTTTCTGAGTGGCCTAGTTACAGTTTGGACTTAAATCAGCTTGAAAATCTATGGCAAGACTTGAAAATGACTGTCAAGCAATGATCAACAACCAACTTCAGAGATTATTCTGTACAAATATTGTACAATGCAGGTGTGCAAAGCTCTTAGAGACTTACCCAGAAATACTCACAGCTGTAATTGCTGGGTTGAATACTTATGTATATTACAGATCTCTGCCTACACTGACCAGAAAAGTAGGTGAGCAATGGATTATGGTCATTGTAGTTAATTACCGAGTTTTCTGCGCTAAACTATGCAGAATATTGGCCTGTTGGAAACTACAACTCCCTACTACATCGCACAGTTAGGGCTTGATCTTATTCCGTTCTAGATAAACTGCACATTGAGCTTGGGGGGGGGGGGGTAGAAAGCTGCTCATGTGACACTCAAGGCCTTCCTTTGCGAGGCTTTGAGTAGAATAATCTTTTATTGTTGTTCAGTGGTTTTAGCGTTCCACCGAGAAAGCAATTTTAAAACGGATGAAGGGGTAATCCCCTACAATGCAGGATTATCTCTTAAAATGACCTTTATCTTGCCATGAGGCACCCAAGTGCTTTTCAACTGCACTGCCCCTAGTCTTGTTTGATTACTGCTAGAGTGCCTATTTAAGCTTGCGGGGCTATGGGTATACAAATGGCAGAATACTGTATGCAAACCACAAGATAATGGGCGGCAGGGTATCGTGAAGACTCAGAGAAAGTCCATTAAAGGAAGAGTAAGGATTTGTGAAAGATTTTGAAGGTTTGCTGTCAGTTTTCAGAAATACTTATATTTTTTTAACCAGTTAAAACTCACCAATATGTTGTTTAGGAGTGTTGACTTTGGATACATAAAGACACAGAATTGGACATTGCGTATTTAATCAGAAACGGCTGTCCTCTTGAAATCAAAACCATGATCACAGTAGCAATTTACTTGGATGCAGTGTCAGGATTCAATCACAACATTCTTGGATGCAATTTTCATTAAAGAAGCATGTCAAAAGTTTCAGTGGCTAATAGAGAGCTTTCATCTGAAAGGTTTTCAATTGGGAATATGAAATTAAAGCAATATTTCATGCTAATATTTACTGTATGTTATGTTTGCCTTCAATTTCTCAATTTGTCGCTTGTCACTTGCCTAGACCTCTGTCACATTGTGTCTCTATAAGACACAGTGTGTCTCTATTTGTATCACTCGACCCCTTGTGGGATAATTGTCAAGTAGATTAGGGACATAAGTGCTGGCCTCTTCCTTTTGAGCTTTGTTTGATCAAGTGACATAATTTGGTCAAACTTTAAGTTACAATTATGGTAGATCATTGGTATACTCGCTTTTATAGCTATCCAAAGTCATTGCCATAGTATACCCTGCCAGACATACTGTAAGCACACTATAGCCTATTGGAAGCAGGGGATGGATAACGTGCTTGCCTCAAAAGTGAAATATGCTAAATTCGCAACAATACGAATAACACCATTCATAGAGTTGTGTAAAAAGAGAAACAACTCATATAAATGTGGCTGAATTCAGTAGAATAACAAACATATCCTSCAAATATTTAGCCGTTATCTCTGAAATACATACAGTGAATTAGGCATACATACATTAGGCATACAGTAATACGGAAATATTGATTAAGGATAGAAATGCAAATAAAATCCAGATTTGACCTCTTCCACAATCGTACTTAAACTGTGGTAATAAAATGGGATGTAAGGGTGAACAGCATTTCATTTTTAAGTTTATTTCTAAGTGTTACAGTACATTCAACAGAATGTGTCTAGTTCAGCACCGGAGAAGAGAAGACTCCACACTTTGGCTCCTACTAGCAGTTACAACTACAAGAAAATAGGTTCAAGTGTTGTATCCAAATACTTGTGGAGTCAACTAATAAAATAATGGATGACCAGACCAGAGATGTCCAGGTCCTGAAGAAAGAGTTTGCAGTTCTCCCAAGGTTAGCTCAATGAGTTTAAACAGGAGAACGGCAGGATTACAGCAATCTATAGGTCATTGAGAGAGGACATCAGTTCTGTATGTGAATCCATGGAAACAATGACGGAGAAATCAGATTATGTCGAGGGACAATCCAGGAGGAAGAACATGGTTGTGGATGGAATTGCAGAATCTCCACATGAGACCTGGATGGAGTCTGAGGACAAAGTGAGGTATATTATCTCTGAGAAACTGAAGATGCACAACAGGAAGATTGAGGTGGAGCGCGCCCACAAGACTGGAAAACCCACCACCGGCCCAGGTGACAGGCACAGGTACACTACCATTCAAAAGTGTGGGGTCACTTAGAAATATCCTTGTTTTTGAAAGAAAAGCACATTTTTTTGTCCATTAAAATAATATCAAATTGATCATAAATATAGTGTAGACATTGTTAATGTTGTAAATGAAACGGCAGATTTTTTAAATGGAATATCTACATAGGTGTACAGAGGCCCATTATCAGCAACCATCACTCCTGTGTTCCAATGGCACGTTGTGTTAGCTAATCCAAGTTTATCATTTTAAAATGCTAATTTATCATTAGAAAACCCTTTTGCAATTATGTTAGCACAGCTGAAAACTGTTGTTCTGATTAAAGAAGCAATAAAACTGTCCTTCTTTAGACTAGTTGAGTATCTGGAGCATCAGCATGTGTGGGTTCGATTACAGGCTCAAAATGGCCAGA
Source organism: Salvelinus sp. IW2-2015 (assembly GCF_002910315.2). NCBI lineage: Eukaryota > Metazoa > Chordata > Actinopteri > Salmoniformes > Salmonidae > Salvelinus > Salvelinus sp. IW2-2015. The sequence goes on from NC_036847.1 coordinate 15,846,251, forward strand.
AAAAAATGACTTTCTTCTGAAACTTGTCAGTCTATTTTTGTTCTGAGAAATGAAGGCTATTCCATGCGAGAAATTGCCAAGAAACTGAAGATCTCGTACAACGCTGTGTACTACTCCCATCACAGAACAGCGCAAACTGGTTGTTCTGTGAAGGGAGAATAGAAAGACCAGAATAGAAAGAGGAGTGGGAGGTCCTGGTGCACAACTGAGCAAGAGGACAAGTACATTAGAGTGTCTAGTTTGAGAAACAGACACCTCACAAGTCCTCAACTGGCAGCTTCATTAAATAGTACCCCTTCAAAACACCAGTCTCAACGTCAACAGTGAAGAGGCGACTCCGGGATGCTGGCCTTCTAGGCAGAGTTGCAAAGGAAAAGCCGTATCTCAGACTGGCCAATGAAAGATTAAGATGGGCAAAAGAACACAGACACTCTGCCTAGAAGGCCAGCATCCCGGAGTCACTGTTGACGTTGAGACTGGTGTTTTGAAGGGGTATTATTGATTATATTTTTGTTTAACCATAATATTTGTTGTCTTTTCTGGTGGATTAACCTGAAAGTGCAACCGGCTTTCTATTTCAACAGTAAAATAATATGGGAGCTCTGCTTCTCGCTCCTAAGCAACTTTGCAGTATTTTGTTTTTGTGTGTTATTTCATACATTATTGGCCCATAACATGTTTTGTGTTATTCACATACAGTCGGAAATAACTTATGGATATCAGAGCGACGGTAACTCACCAGCAGTAAGACCAGGAATACGGCTTTTACGAATTGGATCCTTTCTTCATACCCACCCCAGAGCAATTTAACTTATTTCAGAGGCTGATCCAAAACACAGCCGGTGGAGAAGAGGTACTGTATGTTGTACCCACTGTGACAAAACATGTTTATTACAATCCCTACCATTAATAGTGTTGGATGTTACATTTTATTTAGAATAGCAATGGAGTGGTCTTGGTGTCTCGGAAACAGTTGGTTATCAATGTCTAGCTTGTCGACTACGAGAGCTACACGTCTCCATTTTAGTCTATTGTCGTTCTGCGATTTCCTTTGGGAACTGATTGTTCATGCCTATTTTAAAGCCGGCGAGTCTTTTGACCAGGCTTTTAACCATTATTTTTTCTTTAAAGGACGCACATTTGGCAATGATGGCTCACTGAGCCTAGAGGAAAGTCTTTGTCCTCAGGCCTGGAGGGAAGGCAAAGTCATTCCTCTACCCAAGAGTAGTAAAGCTGCCTTTACTGGTTCTAACAGCAGACTTACAGTATCAGCTTGCTGCCAGCCCTTAGCAAACTGTTGGAAAAAATGGTGTTTGACCAACTACATTTCAATTTCTCTATGAACAAATTAACAACAGACTTTCAGCATGCTTAAAGGGAAGGGCACTCAACAGGTACTACTGCACTGACATAAATTACTGATGATTGGTTGAAAGAAATATATAATAAGAAGATTTCAGTGCAGCCTTTGATATTATTGACCGTAACGTGTTGTTGAGAAAACGTATGTGTTATGGCTTTTGAACCTCTGCCATCACATGGATTCAGAGCTATCTATCTAATAGAAAAGAGGGGTTTCTTTAATGGAAGCTTCTCTAATGTCAAGTGTGGTGTACCGCAGGGCAGCTCTCTAGGCCTTCTACTCTTTTCTATTTTTACCAACGACCTGCCACTGGAATTAAACAAAGCATGTGTGTCCATGTATGCTGATGATTCAACCATATACGCATCAGCAACCACAGCTAATGAAGTCACTGAAACCCTTAAAAAGGAGTTTCAGTTTGTTTTGGAATGGGTGGCCAGTAGTAAACTGGTCCTGAACATCTCTAAAACTAAGTGCATTGTATTTGGTAGAAATCATTCCCTAAATTCTAGACTTCAGCTGAATCTGGTAATGAATGCTGTGGCTGTTGAACAAGTTGATGATGTTACCTTAGACTGTAAACAGTTTTGGTCAAAACATATAGATTGAATGGTTGTAAAGATGGTGAGAGTTCCATCTGTAATAAAGAGATGCTTTGCTTTTTTGATACCACACTCCACAAAGCAAGTCCTGCAAGGTCTAGTTTTATCTTATCTTGATTATTGTCCAGTCAAGTGCGGCAAAGAAAGACTTAGTTGAGCTGCAGCTGGCCCAGAACAGAAAAGAGCCGCACGTCTTGCTCTTCARTGTAATCAAAGGGCTAATATTAATACTATGCATGCCAGTCTCTCTTGGCTAAGAGTTGAAGAAAGACTGACTGTGTCACTTCTTGTTTTTATAAGAAACATTAATGTGTTGGAAATTCCAAATTGTTTGCATAGTCAACTTACACACAGCACTGACACTCACACTTACCCCACCAGACATGCCACCAGGGGTCTTTTCACTTTTCACAGAACAAATTCAAGTACATATACAGTATTATACAGAGCCATGAGATTATAAGATGATTGAAATGTAACTATTAAGTATTGCTTGAATTAGAGCTATCATGGGACTAAATCCGGTGTGAGAGAGGCAATATGGGAGATTATTGAGTATGTGTAATGAATACACCAACCAGTTCTGTGAGCTGAGTTTTTTTAAATCTATAACTTTATCTAGGGGTTCTGTCCACAACCGCCCATTGATCTACAGGTAGTGAGCACTGACAGGAGAAGCCATTGAAAAGTTTGATAGGGTAACAGTATGGGCTGTAACAGCTGAGATGGGTAAGAGCTGTAACAATGAAGTTCATTAATGCCCCCAGACACTAAGATTTCCTCGAACATGATATGTGTACCTCTCGGGCTGCTGCGCTGTGATTGTTGCTGGTGGTGTGGATATAAATACCTAAGTTGATTTATAACGTTATACAGGGATTCTGTATGGAGATATGAAAGGAGCACTATTTCCGAATATGCTGTTACTAGAGATAAACATATGAAGAGTATAATGGGTTACTAAAGATTTAATAAAGTAACAATGGAAAAACATATATACAGTTGAAGTCAGGAGTTTACATACACCTTAGCCAAATACATTTAAACTCAGTTTTTCACAATTCCTGACATTTAATCCTAGTAAAAATCACCTGCTTAGGTCAGTTAGGATCACCACTTTATTTTAAGAATGTGAAATGTCAGAATAATAGTAGAGAGAATGAATCATTTCATCTTTTATTTCTTTCATCACATTCCCAGTGGGTCAGAAGTTTACATATACTCAATTAGTATTTGGTAGCATTGCCTTGAAATTATTTAACTTGGATTAAATGTTTCAGGTAACCTTCCACAAGCGTCCCACAATAAGTTGCGTGAATTTTGGCCCATTCCTCCTGACAGAGCTGGTGTAACTGAGTCAGGTTTGTAGGCCTCCTTGCTCGCAAACTTGACTTTGTTGTCCTTAAGCCATTTTAACACAAATTTGGAAGTATGCTTGGGGTCATTGTCCATTTGGAAGACCCATTTGCGACCAAGCTTTAACTTCCTGACTGATGTCTTGAGATGTTGCTTCAATATATCCACATAATTGTCCTTATGATGCCATCTATTTTGTGAAGTGCACCAGGCCCTCCTGCAGCACCCCCACAACATGATGAAAGTTGAATTTTTATAGTAATTTATTTGAATTTGGCGCTCTGCATTTTGACTGGGTGTTGGCCAGGTGGGACACTACCGTCCCACATATCCCAGAGAGGTTAAGCATAGTTCCCAAAATAAGTAATGCCTGGCAATTTTGTTTGTTTTTAACACCCACACACAACCCACCTGTTAATTAATATTTGTTAGTGCTGTTAATACTGATTTATTGTGAGGGGTCTTTTTATTTTAGGTTTTAGTGGGTTTTTCACGGGTTAGAAAGTATGCATCTTAAAGGGCACACAGTTTTGGTTGCACACATGTACATTATCTTGATAAGAAATGTACTGAACAACCCAATGCAAACCTGYTACACAAAATGTTTTAAATGTTGTAATATCTTTATATAATGAGTCTGAGGTATAGGGAAATAAAAGGGAAAGAAACACTCACTTAATGGGGTTGAATGACCACTGACCTATGTTCTGACTTTCTGGTGAGTCCTGATCACCCTTACTAGAAAGACTAGAGATATTGGGTGATATTTAAATGGGTGGTAAACACTGATAATTAGGTTTATAATTTATCAAAAGTCCTARGTGTGATTCGGACCACGAGAAGGACAGAGAGAGAGCGCTGCCCCTGAATGAGGGACACCTATCTCTAGTCTATTTTACCATTACCTTATGGGATACAATTATTTCCTTATGGAGTTATCAAGACATGTAGTTCTAATTTAATTTGTTATTCTAATTGGTTGATTTTTTACTTAACAGGCAGTGTTGTTTTTTTGGGACGCATGAATCACGATGTGAGTCATGTGTCCAAAAGGGGGAATTGCCAGTCCCCTGGGGCCCATTGGTAAATATGCAAATACATTTTGTTCACATGCCTGCATATAAAAGGAAGTATATTGCTGTTGTTGTTTTYTTTTTGTCTTGCTTCAATACAAATCTCACTAGATTGGGTCTGCTGGATGGTCTGGATTTCTCCCTAAGGATTAGCCCCATGAACCCCTAAACCTGTTACTCTGCGGTGAGATCGCCAAGATGTTATGGGAGTATAAGCCAACTTGAAAAAAAAAAAATAGTTTCAAATGTGTGTTGTTATTCTCTTTGACATTTGTCTTAGACATAATTATATTAAGAAGTAATAATTTGTCACAGTGAATAATTTGTAATTTGTGTCTTGTTTCAGGAAACTAGGCGTATGTCACTCGTCACTACTTCACAGGAGAGCCATTTGAACGTAAACTTTWWWWWWWAAATCAAAATGTGTTTTTTGGTAGAAATGCCTTCTGGAATGTGAACTTTCATGTGCCTTAATAAACAAACTTGTATGCCATCTGTAAATACGAATAAAATTGTTAAATTACGAGACTAGTTGGTTTAGCCACAGAAGAAGTCAGCAATGGATTATCTTGGCAAATGAGAAATGCTCACTAACAGGGATGTAAACAAATTTGTGGCKKAAAKWTTTTTTTATTAGCTTTTCGTGCGTATGGAACATTTCTGGGATCTTTTATTTTGGCTCATGAAACATGGGACCCACACTTTCCATGTTGCGTTTATATTTTTGTTCAGTGTAATTCCTCCCCCAATTTTCATTTTCTGGGAAATAGCACCTTTGATGAAGCWAAATCCCAAACTAACAGAGATGGGAAGAATCGACTCATCTCCTGTTTAGTGGGAACCACTCACAGTTAGAATTTGTCCCAAATGGCACCCTGTTCCCCATGTAGGCCTAGTGCACTGATCTGTTCAAAATTAGTGCACTATATAGGGAATAGGGTGCCATTTGGGACACAAGCCTTACATTCAGGCACGATAGAATGTTCTTGGAATGGCCAACTAGCAGTTGTTTAAATGTTGACAAGCGATAAAGTGAAAAACAGCATTATCTTGAATTCTATAACAACGGCAGCAACCTTATGCATTTATTAGGAATGCCAACCTTCTGTTGAATGAAATTGGTTCATGCCATGATTTTGACAGGTATTTCAAATTAAAACTGACCTAAATTTGACCAATGCCCTAACACCTTCTACTGTACTATAGATGTGCATAGGGTGATTTCATTATAATCTGTATTTAAAAAAAAATGACTTTCACCAGCATATAATTATTTCAATTATTAAATTCGTCTTTTACATTTAATTTACTAGTAGACAATTTTCCAAAGCAGGGATGGAAACACCTTTAATATGTTTGATCTTATCATTTACAAAAACACATTAGACATCAGTATTAACATTATAAAATGTAATAAACAACAGTAACATTCACACATTGCATACAAAGCCAACTTTTGTTTTCTACAATATATACAGTGTTGTGAAGTATTAAAGGGGCAGTGCCATCAAAAACTTGATTTCCTGTTATTCTGATGATATTTCCACACTGTGAGGTCAAATAACACTATAAGGTTGTGAAAATGATGTAACAGATTTTTTTAAAGAATGTCTGGAATTTCAGCCTGTTCCGGTGGGATGGAGTTTTTGACCAAGATCATGGCATCACAATCGGATCTTATTATTCTGACCAATGACCAGTCATCTTTTATTTGCATGCGTAATCCTCCTACTTTGAAGGGGTAAGCTGAGTAGGCTCTAGAGCAGGGGTACTCAACTCATACCCTACGAGGTCCAGAGCCTGCTGGTTTTACGTTCTACCTGATAATTGCCCACACCTGGTGTCCCAGTTCTAAGTCAGTCCCTGATTATAAGAGAACAATTTAAAAAACACAGTGGAACTGTCTTCGAGGTCCAGAGTTGAGTGAAGGGMTCTAGACAATTATATCCAACAATCAGGGCTGTGTATTTATGGTAAATATATTTTAATTTGTATCAACGCCCAAACAATCAGACTGAGAATTTCAATGGCGYAAGGAGGCTCAGGGAAATAAATGATAAAAAATATATTTTGAGTTATTTTCATGAAATAAACAAACACAGTGATGTATTAGACATACAGTGATGACTTAAAAATACAATTAAAAACACTTTTAACATTGTGAAAATTAAATATACAACAGTAGGCACAAGTAATTATGTAAAGGTAATCAACGAGGGGCTATGCAGTCTATAGAAAATAATACACAACGTGGAAGGTGTGTGCCAAGGTGCGTAGCGGAGTGGCACTAACCTTCCACCGAGTTGCATTATTTTCCATAGAATGCATAGAGCTCAGAGTTGTTGATTATCCCACTTATACCACGCTATAACCCCCCCCCCCCACAGACACACACATTTGCTGCTATTAATGTGTTCAGCATCAACTGAAGTTGCTTGCAAGTTTAGTAGACGGTTGTACTAGTTGCCGTGGTAACCTATCAAACAAGCTTGCTAGCTAATTAAGCCATCAGTCCTCCTAAATATTAGCTTGCTAACTATTTATGAAAATCGATTTCAACAATGCCAATAATGTTTTTACCTTTTCACCCGTGAGCTCTGACGGCGTGAGTCGTTTTATGCACGTGATGTCAGAATGCACTCACTGTTCCAAAATGTGATCGTTACGCAACAGGACAGTTAACACGCGCTGCTTGCTAATTATCTATAGGCTATGTTTCAATTTCTAATTATTTGCTAATAAGTTTTATTTTCTAACAACAGTTTGAATTTAGGTGTGTTTCGCCTCATTAATTCACATAGAAATAGCCCCTTTCAATCTAGGGTTGCTAACCAAGCCGGCTGGTRGTTCTATCGGTTCGGTTGCCAGAGACAAGACCCAGTTTAGTCTTTTTGTTCTGTATCTATGGACGCGACCCAGTCATTAGTTCTAAATGTTCCATTGCCATAGTGGCTGGCAACGTTCTCATCACTTGCTTGCTAGCTAGCCAACTACGGCTAACTTACAGTCACGTCAAAAAGTGCAGCAACAATTACAGCAAAGTAGCTTGCATTTGTTTAAGGTGTTTTCTAGTGACATATATTTATATACATCCATAACAATGAGCTAATGAGGCATGATTTTGCCTGTGGTTGACAGAGGAAGAACAATGATTCCAAGCACCATCCTCCTTTTGAAGCTTCCAGTCTGTTATTCGAACTCAATCAGCATGACAGAGTGATCTCCAGCCTTGTCCTCGTCAACACTCACACCTGTGTTAACGAGATAATCACTGACATGATGTCAGCTGGTCCTTTTGTGGCAGGGCTGAAATGCAGTGGAAATGTTTTTGGGGGATTCAGTTCATTTACATGGCAAAGAGGGACTTTGCAATTAATTGCAATTCATCTGATCACTCTTCATAACATTCTGGAGTATATGCAAATTGCCATCATACAAACTGAGGCAGCAGACTTTGTGAAAATTAATATTTGTGTCATTCTCAAAACTTTTGGCCATGACWGTAGGCATTTTAACATCATAGATTTAGCCGGTGGTAAATGGTGGAATAGACACCATTTACGGTTTTAACCAATCCGCATTCACGATTAAACTCTATAGCCCACGGTATATTACCTCGGTAGAATTCAATGGCTATAGTTAATTCTTACATGTTCTGTTAGAGCTGCTTTTGAAAGCAAAAGTTGAATTTTTAAAAATTCTACTATCAAATGAACACATTTCTAGTGGCAAATGTGCTAAATTATAGCCCTGGTATGAAAGGGTTTATCAACTGAGGGCTCTATGCGTTTTCTGGAAAATAATCAAATTCAGTGGAAGGTCAGTTCCACTCTGCGTGTCGTGGAACACGCCTTCCAGGTCCTTCATTATTTTCCATAGAATGCAGAGCCACTCATTGATTATCCCTTAGAATGCCCTTCAAGCCAATCAGAAACAAGTATTCAACAATACCGTGGTATAAAGAATGTGCATGCCTCATATCTGTTCTGACCTTTTCTAAGAAAGTAAAAACATAAGATATCATGCATTTTATTAATGATACCTTCTTATCAAATGTACAAGTTAATATGACAGTATGCGTCTGCTGTCTACCTTTTCTTTTTAAATATCTATATAGTGTATTTACAGTAACAGTCAAAYGTTTGGACACCTACTCATTCAAGGGTTTTTCTTTATTTTTACTATTTTCTACATTGTAGAATAATAAAGACATCTAAACTATGAAATAACACATATGGAATCATGTAGCAACCAAAACATTGTTAAATCAAAATAGAGGTTATATTTGAGATTATTCAAAGTAGCCACCATTTGCCTTGACAGCTTTGCACACTCTTGGCATTCGCTCAACCAGCTTCATGAGGTAGTCACCTGGAATGCATTTCAATTAATAGGAGTGCCTTGTTGAAAATTAATTTGTGGAATTTCTTTCCTTCTTAATGCGTTTGAGCCAATCAGTTGTGTTGTGACAAGGTAGGGGTAGTGTGACGTGGTAACGTTGGACCCAGGTGCAGAGAAGAGACCAGAAAAAACAATAAACACTAAGTATCGAAAATTCACTCAGGAAACGAATGCACACGGTAAACAATTCAAGCTTCTGCAAAGGACAATTATGAAATAATAAGACACACCTGACTCCCTCTGGTGCCAGGAGGAACCATGGCAGGTGGTATACAGAAGATAGCCCTATTTGGTAAAAGACCAAGTCCATATTATGGCAAGCACAGCTCAAATTAGCAAAGAGAAACGACAGTCCATCATTACTTTAAGACATAAAGGTCAGTCAAAACGGAACATTTCAAGAACTTTGAAAGTTTCTTCAAGTGCAGTTGCAAAAACCATCAAGCGCTATGATGAAACTGGATKTCATGAGGACCACCACAAGAAAGGAAGACACTGAGTTACCTCTGCTGCAGAGGATAAGTTCATTAGAGTTACCAGCCTCAGAAAGCAGCCTAAATAAAAGTAACAGACACATCAACATCAACTGTTCAGAGGAGACTGTGTGAATCAGGCCTTCATTGTCGAATTGCTGTAAAGAAACCACTACTAAAGGACACCAATAACAAGAAAAGACTTGCTTGAGCCAAGAAACACGAGCAATGGAAATTAGACAGGCGGATATCTGTCCTTTGGTCTGATGAGTCCAAATTGGAGGTTTTTGGTTCCAACCGCCATGTTTTGAGATGCAGAGTAGYTGAACGGATGACCTCCACATGTGTGGTTCCCACCGTGAAGCATTGAGGAGGAGGTGTGATGGTGCTTTGTTGGTGACACAGTCAGTGATTTACTTAGAATTCAAGGCACACTTAACCAGCATGGCTACCACAGCATTCTGCAGTGATACGCCATCCAATCTGGTTTGCGCTTAGTGGGACTATATTTTGTATTTCAACAGCACAGTGACCTAACACACCTTCAGGCTGTGTAAGGGCTATTTGACCAAGAAGGAGAGTGATGGAGTGCTGCATCAGATGACCTGGCCTCCACAATCACCCTACTTCAACCCAATTGAGATGGTTTGGGATGAGTTGGACCGCAGACTGAAGGAAAAGCAGCCAACAAGTGCTCAATATATGTGGGAACTCCTTCAAAACTGTTGGAAAAGCATTCCAGGTGAAGCTGGTTGAGAGAATGCTAAGAATGTGCAAAGCTGTCATCAAGGCAAAGGGTAGCTACTTTGAAGAATCTAAAATAGAAAATATAATTTCATTTGTTTAACACTTTTTTGGTTACTACAGTACATGATTTCATATATGTTATTTCATAGTTTTGATGTCTTAACTATTATTCTACAATGTAGTAAATAGTGAAAATAAAGAAAAACCCTTGAATGAGTAGGTGTCCAAACTTTTGACTGGTACTATATATTGAAACTGCAGATGTCCAATCCTGTCTACAAGAATGTGAAAACATTTCCTAATGAATCCGTCACAATGTGGAGGTACAAAATAAATATGCATCATATACAATTGTGATTGACAGGAATTTAACATTTCTGATCAACGTCATGCATCACACAGATGATGCCATTAATTTCCCTTTGCTGTCACACACCTTTCAGAGGGAAGTCCGAAGGAAGCATTTGTCTCTTCACGCAGTGACCCGGCTGGGTCCATTGGACTCTCTTACAGTGCCTCTGTTTTTGTGGCCAGAGTATTCACCGATAAACGAGCCGTCTTCGTTGAACTGGCATTCTTCTTCGTCCCCATAGTCGCTGTCCCCTCCCATGCCCCCATCCAGGGAACATTGGCTAGCCTTCAGTGGGTTTTCCTCACTGTCACTGTCACACAGCACAAAGGACAGAGGCTCATTTTGGTTACACGCACGCACGCACGCACGCACACACACACGTGTTAATTTTGGCTGCTATTTTAGATTTCATGTTAGTCTTAAGGCGTCAGTATGCTTCAGTTTGGCTGGCGTGCCCGCATACTCAAAAGACTTTCACTTCAAATACGAGGAAAAAGCAGCAACAGTGCTGTTATTCGATTTTGAGATTCCGTAGCCAGTATACGCTTCCTCAAAATAGTCAGAATGAATCTAAGATAACTCAAGAAATCTGTCATTAATATAGACGTTTTTGCAGAGGAGATCTTAATCACGCAATTTTATATCTAACTTCGATTTTTGGTGCAGTATTTCTCAATGAACAACAAAGACTTTACTGAAGAATCCCTAATGTTATTGTCAGTCGACTAAAAGTCTGGACCGTTTTAGTCTAGTTTCAGTCAGTAATTTTTTTCATTGAATAATTGATATTTACCTCTAACTTCCTGTGTTAAAGATATGCTTAAATTCAGATAGCCTTGTCCAACTACAATACCCTCCTATATCTTAGCTGGCAACATTGCTATTGTGGTAGATTGTAGCCTACTCTATGGTTAATCCAGGCTATGGTTAAATAGCTGGATAAAGTTGAAACAATTTACAGCTCCAATTCTCTCCTCGTCATAACCATCCGAGGGGGATGAATTACAATGATTCACTTAAAGAGGGAAGTATCTGAGCTTTCCAACAATGACAGAATTATTACAGTAATAATATTTAGCAAATAGTATATGCCAGGTGGTGTCTGAAAAAGCCCCGAAAAATTGACAAAGACTGTTCTCCATGCTCCRGTCCGGTAGGTGGTACCGGTACATCAAGGCTCAGACCAACAGACTCCTAAACTTCCAGAAGGACAACCATCTCTGCAGCACTCCACCAATCAGGCCTTTATGGTAGAGTGGGCAGACGGAAGCCAGTSCTCAGTGAAAGGCACATGACAGCCAGAGCCCAGACTTGAACATCTCTGGAGAGACCTGAAAATAGCTGTGCTATAGCTGCACTCCCAATCCAACCTGACAGAGCTTGACAGGATCTGCAGAGAAGAATGAGAGAAACTCCCCAAATACAGGTGTGCCAAGCTTGTACCGTCATACCCAATAAGACTTGAGGCTGTAATCGCTGCCGAAMATGCTTCAACAAAGTACTGAGTAAAGGGTCTGAATACTTATAGTATGTAAAAGGTGATCTAACATTTTTTATACATTGGCAAAAATGTCTAAAAACCTGTTTTGGATTTGTCATTGTGGGGTCTTGTGTGTAGATTGAGGGGGGGGGGAAATTTAATCAATTTTAGAATAAGTCTGTAACGTAACAAAATGTGGAAAAAGTCAAGGAYTCTGAATACTTTCCAAATGAGCTGTATATATTACCATCCATAGTTATATATTCCTGCTACCAGTCACTTTTCAGCTCTGTTTACATGTATATCTGACTACCAGTCACTTTTTATGTATAAACCCACAACCACTCCAGTACCCCTGTACATTGAATAAGATACAGGCACTGATGTTTTTTTTAAACTCACATCATAGTTCTTGTGTGTTTTTTATTGTATTTTATGTTCTATTARTATCTACAGTATATTATTATTATTATTATCATCACTGCATTGTTGGGAAAGAGCTCTCAAGGTAAGAATTTCACTTAAGGGGAGAGTGGGGTAAGATGAGCCGAAGGGGTACGTTTTTTAGATCACATTTTCTTCAACTYAAATGAAAACTAATTTGTTATATTTATATATTTTCTGATGGCATCTCGTCTCGTTATCGTCATTAGTTTTTGTCAGGGAAAATAGATAATGAATATTTTTTGTAAAATGTAGTTATTGTTGACWAAATTAAATATGCACTATGTAGAAATAGTATCTAATAATTTTCCTAATTTCAGTTTATGTGACAAAACAAGTAAGTATAGTGTAGAGAATCATTGTACCATCTAAACCATGGATGGGCAACTGGCGCCCTTTTGTAGTTTCTTTTATTTATTTATTTATTACATTTTTGGGGAACTCAGTCGGGGTCTCAACTTACTTTTGAGCGTTAGAATACACAATGCGCAATTTCAAAATGTGYTTGTGCATCAGCAGTCACTCAATTTGCCTATGTCAGGAAATGGTTTAGATTGGTAAAATTAGTCTAGCGGCCAGCTCTCTAAACTTGTAGTAAGCATGGTAGAATTATCGACTGGGGTGGTGCCCATTGATCATCAGTTATCATATTAAAAACMGTAAACATTTGCCTCCACACTATGGCGAAATGTGTAGAATTACATGAAATTAATTGTAAAACAGATATATTTTTTTTGAATTGCATGAAATTTGTTAGAAAATTGCAAAATCTTCTCTCCGCCTCAATGCAAAACGTGTAAAATTGCAGCAAACCTGATTTAAAACGGCAATATTTAGCAGAACATTAACTTAAATAAATGTTTTGTTTTCTTTGCTATCATGAAGGGGCGCCGCTACAATGGGTGGGGGGGTATGGATGTGGGTACGCTGACCCACGAGCCACTGCAGCCCCTCATGGTGAGTTCAGTTTTTTTTGTGGATACCACCCGCATCAAAGTTGCCCATCCCTGATTTTAACCGCTGTGAAATATATTTTCCATAACCAAAAATATTGTCTTTTCAGCTGTTAGAAGCTGGTGTACAAAACCGAAAGTAAAAGATGCAAAAACAAAACGTCAAAACGGGAGGCATAGAAATAGCACATATAGAACATATCTACCAATTCTTAGACTTGCTTTCAATGAGAATGACAGATCTATAACACACATTTCTATGTGAATTTGGTTGGGTCGCCCAAAAAGTTACATACAGACTGCTCTTCTCTGTGTCACGGAGGCGCTCCGCACTGCTAWAGCTAACTCTCTCTCCTCTGCTCTCATCCTTCTAGACCTATCGGCTGCCTTTGATACTGTGAACCATCAGATCCTCCTCTCCACCCTCTCCGAGTTGGGCATCTCCGGCGCGGCCCACGCTTGGATGGCGTCCTACCTGACAGGTCGCTCCTACCAGGTGGCGTGGCGAGAATCTGTCTCCGCCACACGTGCTCTCACCACTGGTGTCCCCCAGGGCTCTGTTCTAGGCCCTCTCCTATTCTCGCTATACACCAAGTCACTGGCTCTGTCATATCCTCACATGGTCTCTCCTATCATTGCTATGCAGACGACACACAATTAATCTTCTCCTTTCCCCCTTCTGATAACCAGGGTGGCGAATCGCATCTCTGCATGTCTGGCAGACATATCAGTGGTGGATGATGGATACCAACCTCAAGCTGAACCTCGGCAAGACGGAGCTGCTCCTCCTCCCGGGGAAGGACTGCCCGTTCCATGATCTCGCCATCACGGTTGACAACTCCATTGTGTCCTCCTCCCAGAGTGCTAAGAACCTTGGCGTGATCCTGGACAACACCCTGTCGTTCTCAACTAACACAAGGCGGTGACCCGTTCCTGTAGGTTCATGCTCTACAACATTCGCAGAGTACGACCCTGCCTCACACAGGAAGCGGCGCAGGTCCTAATCCAGGCACTTGTCATCCCCGTCTGGATTACTGCAACTCGCTGTTGGCTGGGCTCCCTGCCTGTGCCATTAAACCCCACAACTCATCCAGAACGCCGCAGCCCGTCTGGTGTTCAACCTTCCAAAGTTCTCTCACGTCACCCCGCTCCTCCGCTCTCTCCACTGGCTTCCAGTTGAAGCTCACATCCGCTACAAGACCATGGTGCTTGCCTACGGAGCTGTGAGGGGAACGGCACCTCCGTACCTTCAGGCTCTGATCAGGCCCTACACCCATACAAGGGCACTGCGTTCATCCACCTCTGGCCTGCTCGCCTCCCTACCTCTGAGGAAGTTCAGTTCCCGCTCAGCCCAGTCAAAACTGTTTCGCTGCTCTGGCACCCAATGGTGGAACAAACCCCTCACGACGCCAGGTCAGCGGAGTCAATCACCACCTTCCGGAGACACCTGAAACCCACCTCTTTAAGGAATACCTAGGATAGGATAAAGTAATCCTTCTAACCCCCCCCCCCCCTTAAAAGAGTTAGATGCCACTATGTTAAAGGGTTGTTCCACTGGATATCATAAGGTGAATGCACCAATTTTTAAGTCGCTCTGGATAAGAGCGTCTGCTAAATGACTTAAATGTAAATGTAAATGATATTGCAGCTTTAACACTGATATACACACACATGCTCACACAGACATGCGCACACAAACGTGCGCACACAAACAAACTCACAGACGTGTGCGCACATGSACACGGAAACACACACAGCTAGCATGGCTTTAACATAGCGGGTGGGGGTGTGGTTTTGATGGGGAAAGGGTGGATGGGGGGCAAGGGAGGCGGGGTGAGGCTACCACTGTACAATCCCTTCACTTCACTAATTGCTAATTGCCAAGGCTTCAGGACGGAAGGCAATTTCAAATCTCTTTAGATGGAAATTGCCCGAGTGCTGCTCATTCCGTACAGAGTGGCCATATGCAATCCCAGACAAACAGCCTGTCATTCCTGGTATTCCCAGGGGAGCACGCCGGGGCCAAGGAGATTAGATGCCAATTTAAGACTGGGCACATGGCCAACTTGCAGGTGTCTCTCGACAAGACAAAGGGTCACCTCAGTACCAAGGATTTCTCATCACCCTCACTAAAGCCCAGGACCATCGATATGTGGTAATACTCTACATTATCTCTGTCCCATTTAGCATTCATAATTCAGTGTGATATGATAATTTATCAAATGGTTGTACATACTGAATAGTCAACACAAACATGAGACAATTGATTAGGGGAAGCATTAAGATATAGATGTGAAGATTTACATATCAGGCCTTTAAGAAATCATTTTCAATAATCTATTAAATCATCCAACATTAATCTTCTCATATCTGTATGATATCAGGTAATTTTTCAGTTTACATTGGCCTCATTTTAATTGCTACCAATCTCTCTTTCTTTTTTCTACATCAGAGCTGGCAAACAAGTGCCAATATAACACTAAGTGTTATGTTTATTGGTGGAGTGCGGCAGCTGGTGCGACCCATCATGGTCTGTGTTCGAATACCCATACTAAACATACTGTATACTACATACTTAATGAGTATATACTGCATACTATTAGTTCATTTTAGTATACTGTAAACGAACGGTATTATTTTAGTTGAGCATACTAGAGCTTTACCTGTCTACCGGAAGTTGATGCTGTTGCTATGCAACCTCTTGCTAGCTTGTTAGCATAACAAATGACTAGCTAAACATTTTACGATTTTGTGTGTGTCCGTAAATTCAATCTGCAGTGCCGGACTGCGCTCTGGGCGTTCGTAAATCCAGAGCATTGTCAGACTGTAAATTCTGAGTGTTTTGCTCTCAGAGCATTCAGAGTGCACCCTGGACTCTCTGGCCGAGGAGTAGGATTGATCCGAGCGTTCAACGGCAGTCAAGCACCCAAGTTAACTGGCTAACGATAGCTAGCTACTTCCAGACACAAATGAGAGAACACCTCACGCTGACCATTTTACTCACCATAGCAGAGCTGGTTAGGCTGTTTTTATGTTATCCAGAGCGTTGATGATTTAACAATGAATTAACAATGTCCATTGAAACGCACAACAACTATAGCACTTAGCTAAGAATGTGAATAATCAAGTCAATAAACGTTAGGTAACAGATAGTTAATATACTGCCTGGCAAGTTCGATGTATTAGTATCCAACTAACGTTATGTAACTAACTAACATACTGGTACACACTGCTGTAATGCTATGCGGCTCGTAAGGATAGTGTAGCTAACAAATTACATTTACATTTACATTTTAGTCATTTAGCAGACGCTCTTATCCAGAGCGACTTACAGTAGAGTGCATACATTTTATTACATTTTTTTTTTTTACCAATACTAAGGAGACACAGGATATCCCGTCCGGCCAAACCCTCCCTAACCCGGACGACGCTATGCCAATTGTGCGTCGCCCCACGGACTCCCGGTTGCGGCCGGCTGCGACAGAGCCTGGGCTGAACCCAGAGACTCTGGTGGCGCAGCTAGCACTGCGATGCAGTGCCCTAGACCACTGCGCCACCCGGGAACACAAGATTGTCAGCCAACATAACGTGTAACTTATTTGAAACGTCATTACTTTATTACATTGCTCAACATTTTCTTAACATTTGTCATTAGTTAGTTAAATTAATTTGTATTCGCTCGTCGACTTTGGCTGCATATTTTCAGCCATTTTCGTCAAATCTGAAAACGTTGTGAAGCCACGCCCATTTTCTGAAGAATTGCATTACGGGCCCTAAAAGTACAGAAATAGTGTCCTATGCTGTATACTTCGTATTTTGCCAAATTTAGTACGGCATCCAGGAACTTTTGGCATACTAACTATATCCATACTATGACCAATAAGCATACTACATACTCAATTCACTTCACAAATAGTATGGTTAGTGCGGTTAGTATGAGTATTCGAACACAGCTATGCTGTGACATCGCCATACTGTGATAAAATTACTGCAGAGCTGCTACAGTCCCGGGTTCATTTTGGGCTCTGATCTGAATCCAACTTCCTCCTCGACCTCAGCTGCAGCGCCTTGCTCTCTATGAGAGAGGAGTTAACTGGCACCATGCGTGGTCACACAGACATGAGAGAGATGGAAGTGCAATCACTGATTTTTGATGACTTTGGTCATCAAAAGATGTCTCGCCTTTGACCCCCCGTTTAGTTTTTTTTCCAGCTTTGAAGGAAGTCTTTTGTCCTACATGTCTCAGAATAAATCACACATGCTTCTACACCTGCATTGCTTGCTGTTTGGGTTTTAGGCTGGGTTTCTGTACAGCACTTCGAGATATTAGCTGATGTACAAAGGGCTATATAAAATAAACTTGATTTGATTTGATTTAAAGCACATCTACTACTTAGGGAGTAACGTACAACAAATGTGTTTGTGATTTTACCAAGTGCACATGCACCCACCCAGACACACTTGACAAAAACATATACTATACACAATATCCTACTCTACAGTACCATATCAATTTAAGGACAACTACCTACATTTTTTGTTTACTTAGCTGCAAACTGTTGGGAATTTTCATTTCTGTGCTGATCCAAGAAAAGCGCATGCATATAAGGTTCTTTCGGGACAAGAGAGATGTACAGTAAGAAAATCATGAAAAGTATGGAAGTTCTTCTAATCTCATTGCCACAAAGCTCAATCATAAATATAATATAGTGAAAATACATATTGCTGTCAATGTAAGCACTTCCATATTAAATCTCACCATTCTCAAGAACAATAGCAAATGGCTCACCTGTAATCACAGAATGTGTCATCATTCATGCCCTGGGACTCAACTTCAGGGTGGAGATCCTCCTTTTCCTTTACTGTAAGATTGAAACATGTTCTATTAGGCTAGTACCAGAAAGCTCTATACAGGCTCTTAGAATGTTTTAATTCAATTACATTTAAGGGAAGGAGATTGTCGTAACACCTCATAACATTTTCATGAAAAATTATTTATAAATAATTTATAAATAGTCCATCATTATATAATCATAAACATTCATAAGCATTACCATTCATAAAGATTAGGAACATTTATTATAGTGTATAAAGCATTCATAAGCATTTTTACACATTTATAAGCATTTATATTGTCTTATTCATGAAGGTTAATAGAAAATGTAACCGGACATCATTCAAAACGACACTGTGGCAGATCCCGGTTGTGAGAAAGTAACATTGTCCCTGCTTTGAGAAAAAGCAGGTCCTACCTTCAGTACAAAACATTATTAGTTTGATTGACCAAATGACATGTACCAGGAAGAATCAGTGTGGTTTTCAGGAGTACATGTTTGATTGCATTCCATCCCTGAGATATCGAGTGACAGGATGAACATTTAAAAGTTACTCTGAGAAAAAAAGGTGCTTAGTTGAACCATATAGGGTTCTTCAGCTTGTCTCTATAGGAGAACCCTTTTTGGTGCTAGGTAAACCCTTTTCAGAGGGTTCTACCTAGAACCCTCTACTGTATGAAGGGTTCTTCCTAGAATCTTCTATAAATGGTTCTACTAATCACCCTTTTATCATCTAAAGGTTCTTCCTAGAACTCTCTATGAAGAGTTAAATTGAGAACCGTTTAATCTTTGAAGGGTTCTTCTTAGAACCCTCTATGAACAGTTCAACCAGCCTTATTAGCCTTTTATATATGTAATGTATTGTCATAAAGAGTTTAATTTTAAAGGCCTTTCTTTGAGGGCCTAGTTATACTCTATCGCAGTAGTCTGAATCTCCTGGTTTTACAAGCCACATCAAGCATTCAAGTCCTGCAACCCACATTCAGAATGACTGACAGGGTAGGGAAGATTAATTAGTGAGACTACCTAAATCATCTAAACTGGAACAGACATCTCAGTAAAAGGTGAAATAAGTCTAACTACTAACAGATTGGATTCATTTCGAAAAATATACTGTATGTTAGAGATGAAAAGGTTATTGGTAGAACCCTTCATATATGGTTATATGAAGAACAATTCATAGAGGGTTCTACTGTAAAGATAAAGGAAACACTTCAGTTGTTTGAGCTGTTATAGTGTGGGTTGCAGGTCCACTCAAGAGGGCAAACAAAAGGTAAACAAAAACACCAATAAATACAATGCCATTCTGAGTGATCACCTTCAACATATGATGAAGAATTTCTATACTGATGGGAGTAGTGAAAACGACGTAAACCATATGCCATGGCCGTCTCAGTCACCAGATCTCAACCCAATTTGGGAGATTCTGGAGCGGTGCCGGAGACAGCGTTTTCCACCACAATCAACAAAACACCAAATTATGGGAATTTCTTGTGGAAGAATGGTGTCGCATCCCTCCAATAGAGATCCAGACACTTGTAGAATCTATTCCATGGCGCATTGACGTTGTTCTGGCAGCTCGTGGTGGCCCGGCACCCTATTATGGCACTTTATGTTAGTGTTTCCTTTAATTCACAACACGTATTTAACACAAATGTGTAATTTTCTCATAGCTGAAACCACAGAAGGATATGAACAACAAACATCTCAAATGACCAAAAATATCTCCTCAACCATCCTGAGTGCTCTTTTGTGCGTCTGTTCCAAACGATTTCCAACAGCTCTATGTGTAAATATGATTAAAAAGTAAAGGGGCTTTTGAGAGAGACAAAGGAGAGGGGTTTCATGAAAAGCATCAGGACAAGTAAAGGAGGGAATACAGGGGTGATGAAATATTCAGTGTTCATGTTAACAGCTCCCGCAGGCGGAAATGGTGAGAGCGAAAGAGAGCGGGTGAGACGGCAGCACCTTTGTGAGGCCGAGACGGGTGCACAAAGGCTAGAGAAGAGCCAGGGCCGGGTCCCGGTGAAGGCAGAGAAGGGGAACAAAGCTGGCTGATTCCAACCTGTCTTTTTGACAACCCCAGTAATCAGCGGTGCCGGGCTGGGACACGAGGGCCACAGCACAGAGAGGAGGGACAATTGTGAAGGAAAGAAGGCCTCTAGCATCTTGCCGATGTTTCACACACAGGGTTGAATGGGGTTTGTCTGATTTCCCACATGCATGGACTGATTGGCATGCACGGTATGCAAAGAGCATTCCCACACATGTCACGACTTCTGCRGAAGTTGGTCCCTCTCCTTGTTCGGGCGGCGTTCTGCGGTCGAAGTCGCCGACCTTCTTGCCATCGCTGATCCACTTTTCATTTTCCATTGGTTTTGTCTTGTCTTCCATCACACCTGGGTCCAATTCCATCAATTACATGGTGTGTATTTAACCCTCTGTTCTCCCCCCATGTCCTTGTCCGTAATTGTTTTCTTGTAGTGCTTGTGCACAGTATGCTGGTATTACCGGGTTTTGTTTGACCCATTTATTTGTATTGTTCTGTTGACGGTGGTTTATGGATATTAAACGACACCGTTGTAAATCAGTTTTCGCTCCCCTGCGCCTGACTTCTCTGCCGCCAGTACGCACCTCACTACAACACAGCTGAAGCTGTTGGCCAGGTTCGGGGTCCATTTTATTTCAGTTAAATCAGGAAATAAACAGACATTCAATTTGTGAATTAAAAAAAAACACCATTGAAAATAATAAGGTAATGTTCGGTTGACGAGCAATTTATTTCCTCTATCGAATTAAATAGATGCCAAAACCAGCGAAGTTCAAAGACAAAACTGACCTTGGACACTGGAAGACATGTTTGGGTGAGGTGGTGTACCTGCGTATTTGCCACCCTTGTTGCGGGTCACGAAGCATGCGATGAGCACGGTGAGGGTGAGGAGAGCAACAGCGCACATCATCCCGATGAACCAGCCCTGGGTGGAAACTCCCAAGTGAAGACTGGCCAAACCTAACCCACCCCAAACAGACAAATGAGGTTAGTTTGCCCCTAAACAACTCATATAACAACTAGTACATTAGAAAACAGATAGCACAAAAACTGCTTGGCATGGGAACCATATGGAAGTCCGTTGAGGTCATGAAAATAACTTTTTTTCTCAATAGACCCCCATAGTACAATGATATCCCCTATTGTTTGATTGTTTCACTTTCCCCTGGTAACATTTGTCAATCACTTATAAAATAATATAAAATGAAGGACACAGGAAATAAAAACACATCACACCACAGACGCTGTCGATAATTGTAGACAAATGCTTGTCAATCTGGTATTCTGTTGTGAGTGGAATGGACAGTTGATGGCTACCAATTGCACACCATGGGACTATTCTCTCTTACCTTTGACCCTGGTCTGTATAACGTCTTCGAAAATACTAGCATTATCGAGCCGTGACTTGGCCAAGAGACGCACAGTGTACACCGTCCCAGGCTCCAGCCCTTCAATCAAATGGAAATTCTTAGAAGTGTTTACTGCTTCTGAAATCCTCCAGTTACCTTCACCTACAGGATTCGCACAACCATCATGTGTTATTAGTCAGGCTAGCAGCAAATGGTAAGGACTATCGCCATGCTGAACACTACTTCTACGACAACAACACTGAAAAATACATAGTTTACATTTCAGATAATGGAAACAAAGTATAAATGAATTGTAAGTTACTAAAATGCAATAGCAGTCAGTTTGTGCATACAGTACAGTCAAGCCCTATATATCCTTATAACTAGGGCTGTGGCGGTCATGAAATTTTGTCAGCTGCTGATTGTCAAGCAAAAAACTACCGGTCTCACTGTAATTGACCGTTAATTAACATAAACACATTTAGCATCTCCTGTCTTCCACACATAGCCTACAAGTTACTGATGCAGATCTTTGGAACATCTACATTTTAAAAAGTCAAATCCATGCAATATAGCCTACACCATCACAATAAATCCAGTATTTATTTCAGACAGGTCTAAAGATATGAAGAAAATGTAGTCTATTTCAGAAGAACAGAATAGCATACACTGCATGGTCCTTATGTTAGGTCCTGATCTGGCTATGCCATATAGCTGTGAGCTACACTAGTTCATTTAACAGAAAAGATTTGCTTAGAATTCCGTAGCATTATTTTATATTATTTTATAGTATGAAGAATACAATTGAACCTAGTTGAATAAAATAGAAAGGATCTTTTCTCCACACATGCATTCTGTGTTGAGCGGTTAACAAAGAAACAGGTACTCCCTATATGCTTAATTTAGAGTTATTTATGTAACTTTAGTTGTGATACAAATGTTGGGCTATATGTTTAGATTTTTAATACATTCTAAGGCTGTATGATGTGACTCTAATGATGATTTGAAAAAAGTTGCTCTGCTTTGTTTCTTGCACAGGCCGCACATACTTCATCAGTCTCTCATTCACAATTTGACAAGCACTTGATAATGCCTCGTCTTTCCCAGCAGCATCCCCTTTGTGTCGCCCTAATTTCCCTAAAAAAATGAATGCATTTTGCGGCCAGTAGCCGTTATGCCCTTTGGCTGAATATAATAATTATAAATCCCTTCTCCCTACTGCCTGCCCGAAGCATGATTGGGTCTTCCTCACAGGCTACAAGTGAAGACCGACACATCGGGGACGCAACTGCGTGCATCCTTATCCAATTCCGAGGCGCATATTGAAGATATTGGAAGAACTTTCCACATTTACTTTTCATCAGCCAACAAGATGAGTAGACCTAACAAACAGAAAAAGCACTAGCCTATGTCAATCTACTATCCCCATAGTACAAAAGTTGACATATTCTGTGCGAGAAATAAATATTCCAAACATAATCTGGGACAATTGTGGGATGCGAAAGGTCCCAAATTAATACAACCACTAGCATAAAAAAAAACTGTTTTAAGCAATGAGCCCGACGCAACAGATGAGAACGTTTAGCTTAAAATGTTGATAAACGAATAGGCTATTTCTTCACAGCAATGCGCACACGCAGAAGGCTATAAGTGCAAATGTTCCATTAGCAGGAAAACACCATCATCAAAACGGACCACAAATGCAATTATGCATGTAATGCTTTTATTATAAAGGTGCATTTTTATGGTGAAAATGAGCTTCCCCAAACTTGAAACACTTGCGCTGCGTATGTATGCCAGTTAGACTCTACACCCATTGTAAAGCGGCTTCATGTGCTTCATTTTAAGAAGTTATTTGGCCACTTTAGTTGTGATACAAACCTTATCATAACACATATGCCTATGGGCTAGGCTACATGAGGTGTGCGATTATGATTTGAAAACGTTTTTCTTAAGCTGGGCATCATTGATAATACATCATTGATAAGCTAATATTGTCACCCATCACACTATTCTTAATTTKATCTTGTCTTTACATATACTAAATAATATATGTGTGAAATGTGTTATAATTTAGAATGGACCATTATCATGCACCTGTATTGAACAGGAGCAGCGGGGGGGAAAAAACATGTTGTCTATGCARTTAAGTAGCGAATGAAGGATGCTTTTCCCGTGGTTCATTTTCATGCAAGCCAGGTAGGCTTTACTCCAGTTTTAAAGAGAAGCAATTTGCTTAATATTACGAAGGTGGAGAAATAAATATAGCAAGTCTAGCCTATAGAAAGCTGATGGGATCATCCTCTTTTTAATAGAGGCCATCACTCTGTTTTGTCACGCAATTACATAGCCTATAGAAAAGTTGAGCAACATTAGCTCATAGGCTCTCATGAAGTGTTTGATTAGATTTTTGACTACATTTGCATTGATGTCAGAGTGATTAGAGGGACAATAGAGTAGTTCGCCAGTTCAGTAAGCTACTAATGACCATCAGCAGCATCAAAGCTTGTAGAAGCCTAATTACCGTTACTAAACGGTCACATGGAATTTGACTACCATCATGACTCGTGACCGCCAGTGTGGCGGTAATATGGTCACCGTAACAGCCCTACTTATGACATATAACTACATGCGTCCATTTAAAGAAAGAGTAATACACTAGCAATGTGCTACTTTTAAAAAAAGCTGTGGGGGTTAGAGAGTAGCTTACGGTTATTCACATAAGCGACATAAAGCTGAGATTCCTGTTGCTCATCCCCGGCAGTCCAGCTGATTTTTACAAAGGTGTCACTCACATAGGAGCTTATGTTAAACAGGGCTGGGACTGATAAAGACAGAAGAAAGGAAGGGGAAAGAAAAGAGAGGCAGGGAAGAGAGGATTAGTGAAGCCAAATCGGATCCCCCAAGTAAAGAACACTGCAGCCACTAGGCACCCTTCAAGGAGACTGTTAGAAAGCAAGGCAGGCATCCTCTACTTGATTGTGTGAAATTGGATGTGGTGTACAGGGGGATATATAACTTAGGCAAGTCTTCTGAGCTGCCATTTATGACACCCCACATGCAATAATATCTAAATAGATCCGACTACT
Source organism: Salvelinus sp. IW2-2015 (assembly GCF_002910315.2). NCBI lineage: Eukaryota > Metazoa > Chordata > Actinopteri > Salmoniformes > Salmonidae > Salvelinus > Salvelinus sp. IW2-2015. The sequence continues at coordinate 15,870,818 of NC_036847.1, forward strand.
TAATGTCTGGAAATTGTATTGTTGTCAGAGACAGAGTGGAAAATTCAACATAATAGAAATATAGCAAAAAACAAAGGAGCATCATAGTAGAAGTGTGAATATGTAGTATACCTAAGGAGGAAGYAGTTGCATTCATAGGAATCGAGCTGGGAGGAATGAGAGAGCAGTTCTGCCCTGAAATGAAAGACACACCTCAAGTTCCAATGTACCCATTGAAATAGTTTCTATATTTCTACAATTGTCTTGTTTATGGAATGACCCATTTCAAATTGTACTTTGTCAACATTTACACGACATCTACGACGGAGGTCTACTAATGGTAGGCTCAGTGCCAGGTATCAATGTAGTGTTATTGAATGCTGAAACAATTATGTGTCCAGGCTCTACAAATTGACATCTCGCCACCAATTACAAATGCCTATTTATGGTTAAAAATGACGCTGCTACCACTACTGTATACTACAGTGGCGTCATTCAACACATTTTTTTGAAGGGCCACTGATGGCCCTTCAAAAAAGATGGCCCTTCAAAAAAATTCTATATTTTTGCATTAATTCCATATCTTGTTTTACTACAAGCCTAAATCCCAGAATTAGCCTAGCGAGCAAAGTTGTTTGAAATGATGTCAAAATTAATGTAAAACAGATTCTAATGACATCATTTCAACCCGTTTTGCCCACTGGGAAGGGGGCATGTGCCTCTTTAGTTCCGATGGGCATGACATCACTGGTATACTGTTACTAATGTTAGGGCAATTATCATCACACTACTATCCTATCGAAATATCACACACAATTAACACATTCCGTTTGCAATTCTAACATGTTCCAATGGCATGGGAAATGACTTGATAAACTATTTCCAAAACATTTTAAATGTATTAAGGATCTAAAAATCCACTCCAAACTATAGCTTTTATGGTAATTGTGAAAGCAAAGATAGGGAAGAATGCCTTTTACATTCAACATGTTACAATTCAATGTGTTACAATAAAACGTGTTATTGTGTAATTCATGTATTTCCAACACATTTCTAACAAGTAGATTTCCGGTAAGGTACTACTACCACAACTACCGCTATCTGTATTTGGAATTCTATCCAGGAAGCCTATGGATACATACTCCTCTCAGTGGGTGCCACAGCTGGAATGGAGGAGAAATCTTCAGAGGGAGAAGAGTTCAAATAAGGCACCACATCACAAACATGAGGAAAGCTAGTCTCCAGGCACAGTCAAACACAAAATACCATACACATGTACGCACCGATGCATGCACGCACGCACACACACACACACATACATACACAGCCATAATCCATCAATACACACAACACAAAAAAACTACAACCATCATCTATCAATGATGATGACAGCCAAATGGTACATTTTTAATCAGTCATAGACATATGCAAGAGATACACAAAGCACAACACTAAAGCCAGGTATTGATCCTTTCAAAACAACTGACATGATGAAATGTGCTTTATGAAGAGCTTATACACTGAGTATACCAAACATTTGGAACACCTTTCTAATATTGAGTCGCACCCCCTTTTGCCCTCAGAACAGCATCAATTCTTCGGGGCTGGCCCATTTTGACTCCAATGCTTCCAACAGTTGGCTGGATGTCCTTTGGGTGGTTGACCATTTTTGATTCACACGGGAAACTGTTGAGCATGGAAAAACAGAAGCGTTGCAGTTCTTGACACAAACCGGTGCGCTTGACACCACTATCAAACCCCGTTCAAAGGCACTTACATTTTTTGTCTTGCCGATTCACCCTCTGAGTGGCACACATACACAATCCATGTCTCAATTGTCTCAAACCTTAAAAATACTTATTTAACCTGTTTCCTCCCCTTTATTTACTATGATTGAAGTGTATTTAACAAGGGACATTGATAAGGGATCATAGCTTTCACCTGGATTCTAAATATCACATACACATGCTAAGATTTGTTTCAGATGGTGCCGACGGAGATGGCAGCATTGCAACTAGCTCTTAGAAAACTTTTATTAGCTCAGGAAATGTTTTGTGTCATTACATACAACCGGGAAGAACTATTGGATATTAGAGCGGCGGTAACTCACCGGAACTACCAGCATTATGACCAGGAATATGACTTCCCTGGAGCCGATCCTTTGTTCACTCTCCCCAGAGCAATTGAACTTATTCCAGAGGCCGASCCAAAACATCGCCGGCGGAGGAGAGGCACTCGAGGCGGCATGCTGGTTCGACTTAGGAGGCGCACACACTACCCACCGCTTCCGAGTATATTACTCGCTAATGTTCAATCTTTGGATAATAAAGTTGATGAGCTTAGAGCAAGGATTTCTTTCCAGAGAGACATCGGGGCCCACAAAGAACTTCACTGAACTTTATGCAAACTGGAAACCACATATCTTGAGGCTGCGTTTATTGTAGCTGGGGATTTTAACAAAGCAAATCTGAGGACTAGGCTGCCGAAATTCTACCAACATATTGACTGTCCTACTCGCGCTACTAAGACTCTCGACCATTGCTATTCAAACTTCCGGATGCTTACAAGGACCTCCCCCGCCCTCCTTTCGGSAAATCTGACCACAACTCCATCTTGCTCCTCCCGTCCTCCCGAAACTCAAACAGGAAGTGCCCGTGCTTTGTACTATTCAACGCTGGTCTGACCAATCGGAATCCACGCTCTCAGTCCCATCAAAGCTGGGACCGAGAGACTGAAAAACAGCTCTATCTCAAGACCACCAGACTGCTAAACAGCAATCACTAACTCAGAAAGGCTGCTGCCTACAATGAGACCCAATCACTAGCCACTTTAATAAATTGATCACTAGTCACTTTATACAATGCCACTCTAAATAATGCCACTTTAATAATGTTTACATATCTTACACTACTCATCACAAGTATATACTGTATTTTATACCATCTATTGCACTTTGCCTATGCCACTTGACCATCGCTCATCCATATACTTACATTCACATATTCTCATTCACTCCTTTAGATTTGTGTGTATTAGGTAGTTGTTGGGGAATTGTTAGATTACTTGTTAGATATTACTGCACTGTTGGAACTAAAAGCACAAGCATTTCGCTACAACATGGCATAGACTGACCAGGTGAATCAAATCAAATTGTATAGGTATTTTTTTATTTAACCTTATTTCAGTGAATGTGATACCGTAGAATAGTTTAGCCTGTCCGGAAGCAAGACGTCGGTCTCGGCGACATGGCTGGATTTCCTTTTACAACATTTTGCATTAACATCTCCTAACCATGTGTATGTGACAAATAAAATTTGATTTGATGATTGTTTTGATCACGTGGACTGGGATATGTTCCAGGTAGCATGCAAAAATAATCTAGACGCATACACGGATACAGTGACTGAGTTCATAAGGAAGTGTATAGGAGACGTAGTACCTACTGTGACATTCGCGCAAAACTGAAAGCGCGAACCACCGCCTTTAACAATGGCAAGGCGACTGGTAATATAAACAGTGTAGTTATTCACTCCGCAAGGCAATCAAACAAGCTAAACGACAGTATAGAGATAAAGTGGAGTCGCAATTCAATGGCTCAGACACGAGACGCATGTGGCAGGAACACCAGCCACGTCGCCGAGACTGACATCTTGCTTCCGGACAGGCTAAACTATTCTACGGTATCTCATTCAACAATGCTTACATATCTTGCATTACTCCTCTCATATGCATATACTGTTTTTTCTATACTATTCTACTGCATCTTAGTCCGTTCCGCTCTGACATCGCTCATTCATATGTATATAGTCTTAATTCATTCCTACTTAGATTTGGGTGTATGGGTATATGTTGTGTAATTTGTTAGATATTACTTGTTAGATATTACTGCACTGTTGGAGCTAGAAGCACAAGCGTTTCGCTACACCCGCAATAACATCTGCTAATCACGTGTATGTGACCAATACAATTTTATTTTATTTGATAAATATGTGTATGTCTTGCTTAGCTAAATACATTTTTTTTAAGTATGTGACCTATACAATTTGATTTGATTCCCCTGGTCAGTCTATGTCATGGAATGAGCAAGTGATCTTAATGTTTTGTAGATTCAGTGTATAGTTACAGTAAATGCAATGCTTATCCTGGGAATCTTTTTACGTGTCAATTTTCAAAGGATAAAGCTAAGAACATTAACAACGTCATAGTTAAGAACATTATAAAAATATGGAAAGAAAATGAAACGTGTTCTACAAGAATCAATATCACTCCCTAAAACACAACCTRATGGAACAATACTTGGATTGCTTTTCAGAATTCACCGATAAATTGGTCCACATGGAAAACTAAAGGCATAGAAACCATTAATGACTTTTAATGATGTTTCAAATACATGCAACTTAAAAGTTACATAACACAAAATTTCAAATTGAAATCTTTTGGACATCAGAGCAACCTTAAGGGAATCTTTTTTGTGTAACGTGTGCTCCCTTCTCCGGCCTCTAGGTCACCAGGCTGCTCGTGTTTCTTGTTTTAAAGTTCCGTTCCCTTATTAAATGTATTCCCTCCCTGAACTTGCTTCCCGACTCTCAGCGCACATCGTTACAATTTGAGTCAGGAAAGGATGTTCATATGATAGGGAAGATATTCAAAACCTTGCAGAGAGCATGTCCAACTGACAATCTCTTAGGAAAAAATATAAACTATTGGAACCAAGACTTAAAAAGAACTGATGTTGGCACAAGATGGAGTGAAAGTTGGAGCATAACTAACGAAATTACAGTTAACGATAATTTAGGCTTAATCCAGTATAAACGAACYTATAGAATTTATTATACAAAAGACAAAATTCACAAATTCTACAGCACAAGGGCASAGTCATGTCTTAAGTGTAAAACTAATAATGMCTCAATAATCCATGCTTTCTGGGAATGCTATAAAGTCCGGAAATTGTGGGCYMAGCTAGAAAGTTGMCTGTCAGAASTATTACAATGCAAACMTACTTTTAATCCGTCTGTCTTCCTATTTCAAGACATGGCATGTGGGGGTGTAGTGAGATACCCGATGGGTTGGACGATTCTCTTCATCACTCATCTTGAAACCCGCCATCATTAACACAATGGAAAAATGTAATGATTTAACATTTAAATATTGAAAGTGCGTGGGCTACGGAAAGAAACAAAATGGTGCAGTTTCAGGCCATGTGGCGGAAAGTGATGCGGCCACTGGAGATCGGGGGGGGGGGTGCAAGTGGGTCTGGGCAGGTGTGATGTAGTTGATGTTTGTACGATGTAGTCGTTTGTACAGTATGTGTATGTTTTGTATTGTTTATAAGATATAAACATGTTCCTAAAGTTTTGTGCACTCAGTGTAATTGAATCTCTGGTGAAACACTGTTTTTCTAAGGGATTTTTGGTAGGTGGTTTTGCTATCTGTATTAAATGCAACATACATTTTTTCCCCCACTTTTTTGCTACACCATGAGGAGACAGACAAAAATAGATGGTTTTAGACCAGTTGAAGAGTCCAACACATTGTTCTGATATCACTGCTGTTGTGTCCTTGTATCACAGCTGTTGTTCTTGTTCAATTTCTCAGTAGTTTCTCTTTTTCTATTTCCTTTGTACCATASTCTTATTTCTTTCTCTCACTCATGTCACTCTCTCTCTCATCCTCTCTCTCGCTCTCTRTCACAGGCACAGGCACCCACCCACACTCAAATACAAACAGAAACAAAACACACAACTCTCTTTCCCAAATTCCCATGATGCATCTCACAGTGCCATGGATGTTCCATTGTATGTAGTATCAACTTCATACTCTCTATCACCTCCCATCAATGTCTCCAAACTCATTGCATTCCAGCTCCCCTATTGCCACACATACATCTTGTAGATAATGACTGACATGGCCGGAAGGCACACATGCKTAATAGGCCCTTCTATCTCCATTCAGAGTCATATACTCTACCATGTTCAGTAATGACAGACACTATAATGTCTCAATAGGAGCACTGACTCCAAGCACGGACTACAACTCCCTTCAACACTTCAAAAACTGGTTGTCTCAACAATGAGTTCTCATTCAACTTCATCAACGTGGCTGCCTGATATTTGCTAAYAGTTGTCAGAATATACAGTTTGTCTCATAATCTAGATGTCAACCACAAAACAACAAAAGGGTTTGAAGCTGTCGTTGAATATTTGATTGCACATTTATTTGCATAACACTGTAGTGTAAACTCTACATGTGTAGTAGTATTTTGCTTGACATGAATGGATGCGATTTCAGAACAACTTCTGCAGGTGTAGGAGAAAGTTTAGAGTTATTTACTATTACCTTGTTTTGTCTACTAGTTCGTTGTAAAAAACAAGCTAGCCTTTTAACTTCCCACATCTCCCSATATGATATAATAATGTGTAACCTACAACATTATCCCAGTTTGATATGTTGCTTGAATGCTTTCACGCCAATATCAGCAAAAAATATAACATAATTTTTCCTCACGGCGAGATAGCAGAAAACTGCTGTAAAAACTTGACCAACTTTTCCATTTTAAAATATACTAGAATCACAGTTATTATTACTTGCAAACAAAAAACATTTTGTGGWTTCTAATAAATCAACAATGTTGTTTGGATTATTGTTTGAGGAGTCGCTGAGATTATATTTGGTTATGAGCTACAAGCGTACCGACGCCTACTATTAGTAATCGTAGCTGCGTTGCGTAGTGTTTTGTTCCGTAGCATAAAGTAATCAGAGTTTAACACAGCCATCAACTCCCTCAARCATGATCCATCCCCCTGTGGATTGGCTACTCACTTGCTTCTGTGACCGTGCTACCCTCCTCCATGCGCTGGGGTCCGCAACCCACCCTGGTGCAGGCGCTCAAGTAAAACATGTACTTGCTCATCTCCCCCAGGCCCTGCAGGAGCCACTGGGTGGTGTCGGCACTGCTGACGTTCACCTCCTGCATGTCCCCCATCGTCTCATTTACTATAGAAGAAGAAAATAATAGAAGCCATTTAGCAGATGCTTTTATGCAAAGCGACTTAGTCATGCGTGCATAATTGTTTWAATTTTTTATTTAACATTTATTTAACTAGGCAAGTCAGTTAAGAACAAATTCTTATTTACAATGACGGCCTACCCCGGCCAAACCCTAATGACGCTGGGCAATTTTGCGCCGCCCTATGAGACTRCCCAATCACGGCRGGTTGCAATACAGCCTAGGTCTGTAGTGACGCCMCTAGCACTGAGATGCAGTGCCTTAGACCGCTGCGCCACTCGGGAGCCCYAGTTTTACGTATGGGTGGTCCCGGGAATCAAACCCACTATACTGGCGTTGCTAGCYCRATGCTCTACCAACTGAGGTACAGAGGACCACCCAAGAAGAAGATATACACACACACATATGTAACATTGGTGCCGTGACCCGGATCACTGGTTGCTGCGGAAAAGGAGGAGGTCGAAAMGGGGGTGAGTGTAACGGATGTGAAATGGCTAGCTAGTTAGCGGGTACGCGCRAYTAGCGTTTCAATCGGTTACGTCACTTGCTCTGAGACTTGAAGTAGGGTTTCCCCTTGCTCTGCAAGGGCCGRGGCTTTTGTGGAGCYATGGGTAACGATGCTTCGTGGGTGACTGTTGTTGATGTGTGCAGAGGYTCCCTGGTTCGCGCCCGAGGTCGGGGCGAGGGGACGTACTAAAGTTATACTGTTACACATACACAAAAATACACATTTGGTTGGAGAGGCTGGAGCAGAGATCATCTCATGCAGCTCACAGTCAAACATTCACATGTCATGGCTTTTGTGCCAGGAGTTTTGTGAGCTGACTATGTGAGCTGACTATGTGAGCTGACGAGGAAAACACGACTCTAGTTACAAGACTTGACTAAGAGTCTGGGGCCTACTCATATGCTGTAATTAGGCTCCAGAGGTTTTCCTTGTCAGGTCTCGTGGTAAATAAATGGAGATGTTAGTGTTATAGTATTTTACCCATCGATTACAGATTCCAATTACTGCACTTACAATTCACTGCCTCACTTTTTTCTGTATTAGTGCCTTTCCATGTTATTCCTAAAGACGTTGCTCTGAAGCAGCATGTACATAAAGAGATACCACTATACAATGATAAGGTTTAATAAGATTTCCTTGTTGATTTTTTGTTGTTGTTGTAATACTGTATATTTGCCAGCCTGTTAGACTCTCTGAACCAGTTCTATTGTAATGCTCATATTCCCACTGGCTGGTACTTTAATATCAGTGAAATGCTGATATCTGATGACAAGCACTGAAAAGGGCATGCTGGCTGCATTCAGAGGCTCGACTGGCTCAGTGGGTGCTAGAACTGCAGGGAAGGGTCTCCCATATAATTTCACACAAAGACTCCAGAAATGTCAGGCAAAATAAATGCAGGTAAAAGGAAAATGTAATGRATGTGATGAAAGCCTCTTACCTCAGTGTTCTCGCCATAAGATAAGTGTTCTCTTCATATAAGATGTGAATGGTTTCATTTGAATTCCATGTGATAGAAAGCATATAATGACATATGAACACTAGTCATGTCTTCTTTTGATTTAGTAAACGTTTCCATTCTATTAGGGGAAAAACAGCAACTACATTTTATATGCCTATAGAGGTAACTCTCTGCCAGTGGGCAATACCAATAATTGAGCTTTAGAGAGAACCCAATTGACAATTGAGTATTTAAACAGCACCATCTAGTGCAGGTTTTGATAGTGCAGCTATTGGAACAACAGCAAACTGTACTACAGTAAATGACCAGTCTAAACTGACCGCTAGGTAATAGTAGGTCAAGAGTAATATTCAGCTGTTAAAATTGTGGTGAAGTTGTGTGTACATACTCATCTACTGTAGTAATACTAGAGTGGTCATATGAGTACATACTCATCAAGTAATACTAGGATGGTCATGTGTGTACATACTGAGTTGGTACTGCAGGAGATATCCCATAAGGATGCCGTTGGCCTCAAAGGGGGGTGCCCACACCAGGGTGATAGAGTCTCTCTGGGCGTTTGACACTGTCAGAATGGGCACTTGTTCGGGAACTGTCAAAACATAGAAAAACAAACAAACATTACACATTCAGCCTACAATCCGTCATAATCGCATCGAACATACTTCTTAGGCTTACCTTGCTGTGAAATCTATAGCCTTTAGCGTTCACATATTTTGAGCTTCATTTTTCAGCAAGGCACACAAATGATGTATTAATATACAGTATAAGACAAACACTCACACTTACAGTAACATGTTGTGTTCTGCYACAACACCACAGTTCTCAGGGTGGGTGATGTCACTTCACAATGGCTATTACTACAGGACACAGCTAACTACCTCACATCTGCTACACAAAGTTGGCATTGTTGTACTGTTATGCCTTGTAGTAAACCTGTGAGTGCACACAGCCCTCTGCCAAATATTTACCTCCTTCTGGAGTCTGGAAGGTGACGGGGTCACTATTGGGGCCGTTGCCCCTTTTGTTAAAGACGTTGACGGTCAGTCTGTACTCCGAGAAGGGTCTGAGGCCAGGTACCGTGGCATGGCTCCTGTTCCCCGGGAACGTCAGGAAATGTCTCTCCTCAGGAATTCTGTTGGAATGTAGGAGACTCCGTTTCCTCAGCCAGTGCACCTGAGGGAGGGATAGAAAATGAAGAGACTTATATGGCAGCCATTTCGAAGATGATATTCAAATGAGAAAAGGTTTGTTTGTGATGGAGATTGTTTCACAGGACCTTTTTTTTGTTATTTATTATATATTTTTATTGGACATATACACCCCCCTCCATATGTATTTGTACAGTGAAGCTAACCATTTTAATTTGGSTCTATACTCCAGCATTTGAGATAGAATGTTTCATATTAGGCGACAGTACAGAATGTCAGCATGTCTTGTGCCATTTTGGAGTCACTTTTATTGTAAGTAAGACTAGAAGATGTTTCTGAACACTTTTCCATCCATGTGGATGCTTCCATGATTATGAATAATCATGAATGAATTGTGAATAAGGATGAGAGAGAAGCTTACAGAGGCACAAAGATCATAACCCCCATTTTTTGTTGTCGCCTCTGAAAGGGATCTCACTCATAATTATTTATGATTCATTCATGATTTTTCTTAATCATGGTATCAGAAACATCTCACCTACTCACTTAAAGAAAATTACTCTAGTCATCATTCAGTTACTYTTGGACAAAACATAACCCAAAACACAATCAAAACAAACTGCAAATTAGTTTGTAGAGTCGCAAGCTTGATGTAGTCAATGCATGCAATCAATACTATATGGGACCAAATACTAAAGTTTTTACTTCTTTAATACATTATACGTGAATGTGTTCAAATTAATTATTCAAATGGGAGGACTAGATACATAGTGATTTCATTTCTAAACAGTGAAACAGATATTTATGAAAATACCCTCAAATAAAAGGTGACATTCTGTACTGTCACCTTATATTAAACCTTTGATCTCAAATCCCAAAATCTGGAATATAGAGACAAATTAAAAAATATTGCTTCACTGTCCAAATACAGTGCCTTCGGAAAGTATTCAGACCCCTTGACTTTTTTCACATTTTGTTACATTACAGCCTTATTCTAAAATTGATTAAATTAAACAAAAATCCTCAGCAATCTATACACAATACCCCATAATGACAAAGCAAACAGTTTTTTAGAATGTTTGCAAAAGTATATTAAAAAAAAACTGAAATACCTTAATTACATAAGTATTCAMACCCTTTCCTATGAGACTAGAAATTGAGCTCAGGTGCATCCTGTTTCCATTGATCATCCTTGAGATGTTTCTACAACTTGATTGGAGTCCACCTTAGGTAAATTCAATTGATTGGATATGATTTGGAAAGGCACACACCTGTCTATATAAGGTCCCACAGTTGACAGTGTATGTCATAGCAAACACCAAGCCATGAGGTCGAATGAATTGTCCTGGGGCTCAGAGACAGGATTGTGTCGAGGCACAGATCTGGGGAAGGGTACCAAAAAATGTCTGCAGCATTGAAGGTCCCCAAGAACACAGTGGCCTCCATCACTCTTAAATGGGAGAAGTTTGGAACCACCAAGACTCTTCCTAGAGCTAGCCGCCCAACCAAATTGAGCAATCGGGGGAGAAGAGCCTTGGTCAGGGAGCTTTAGAGTTCCTCTATGGAGATGGGAGAACCTTCCAGATGGACAACCATCTCTACAGAACTCCACCAATCAGGCCTTTATGGTAGAGTGGGCAGACGGAAGCCACTCRTCAGTAAAAGGCACGACAGCCCGCTTGGAGTTTGCCAAAAGGCACCTAAAGACTCTCAGAACATGAGGATCAAGATTCTCTTGTCTGATGCCAAGTGTCACATCTGTAGGAAACCTGGCACCATCCCTACGGGGAAGTATGGTGGTGGCAGCATCATGCTGTGGGGATGTTTTTCAGTGGCAGGGACTGTGTAACTAGTCAGGATCGAGGCAAAGATGAATAGAGAAAAGTACAGAGAGATCCTTGATGAAAACCTTTCTCCAGAGCGCTCAGAAGAACAACCCTAAGCACACAGCCAAGACAACGCAGGAATGTATTCAGGACACATCTCTGAATGTCCTTGAGTAGCACAACCAAAGCCTGGACTTGAACATCTCTGGAGAGAACTGAAAATAGCTGTGCAGCGATGCTCCCCATCCAACCTGACAGAGCTTGAGAGGATCTGCAGAGAAGAATGGGAGAAACTCCCCAAATACAGATGTGCCAAGCTTGTAGCGTCATCATACCCAAGAAGACACGATGCTGTAATCGTTGCCAAAGGTGCTTCAACAAAGTACTGAGTAAAGGGTCTGAATACTTACGCAAATGTGATATTTCTGTTTTGTATTTTGAATAAATCAGCTATAATGTCTAAAAACCTGTTTTTGCTTTGTCGTTATGGAGTATTGTGGGTAGATTGAGGGGGGAAAAACAATTTAATCAATTTTAGAATAAGGCTGTAAAGTCAAGGGGTCTGAATACTTTCCGAAGGCACTGTACATATGGAGGGGAGTGTAAGAGCATACAATTGACAAGTCTTGACATAAATACAAATAATGTGTTTGTCTGATGAGTTCCAATTGTTTCATTAGAAGTATTGCTTTTTCGCAGCATTTCACACACTTTGAAATAACACCACATATTATTTAGCATCTACACTGAACAAAAATATAAACACAACATGCAAAGTGTTGGTCCCCTGTTTCATGAGCTGAAATAAAAGATCCCAGAAATGTTCCTTACGCACAAAAAGCTTATTTCTCTCAAATGTTGTGCACAAATTTGTTCATATCCCTGTTAGTGAGCATTTCTCCTTTGCCAAGATAATCCATCCACCTGATAGGTGTGGCATATCAAGAAACGGATTAAACAGCATGATCATTACACAGGTGCACCTTGTGCTTGGGACAATAAAAGGTCACTCTAAATTGTTCAGTTTTGTCACACAACACAATGCCACAGTTGCCTCAAATTTTGAGGGAGCGTGCAATTGGCATGCTGACTGCAAAAATTTCACCAGAGTTGTTGCCAGATAATTCCATTTGAATGTCTCTACGATAAGCCGCCTCCAACATCATTTTAGAGAATTTGGCAGTACGTCCATCCGGCCTCACAACTGTAGACCACGTGTATAGCGTTCTGTGGCGTTTGCTGATGTCAACGCTGTGAACAGAGTGCCCCACAATAGCATTTTATCGATGTCAATTTGAATTCACAGAGATACCGTGATGAGATCCTGAGGCCCATTGTCGTGCCATCCATCCTCTGCCATCATCTCATGTTTCAGCATGATAATGCATGGCCCCARGTCGCATGGAAATMTACACAATTCCTGGAAGCTGAAAATGTCCCAGTTCTTCCATGGACTGCATACTGCATACTCACCAGACATGTCATCCATTGAGCATATATAGGATGCTCTGGATCGACGTGTAAACGACAGCTTTTTCCAGTTTCCGCCAATATCCAGCAACTTTGCACAGCTATTCAAGAGGAGTGGGACAACATTCCACAGGTCACAATTAACAGCCTGATCAAGTCTATGTGGAAATGTGTCGCTCTGCATGAGGTAAATGGTGGTCACACCAGATACTGACTGGTTTTCTGATCCAAGCATCTACCTTTTTTTAAGGTATCTGTGACCAACAGACGCATATCTGCATTCCCAGTCATGTGAAATCCATAGATTAGGGCCTAATTTATTTATTTCAATTGACTGATTTCCTTATATGAACTGTAACTCAGTAAAATCTTTAAAATTGTTGCATGTTGCATTTATATTTTTGTTCAGTATAATTACAAAGCACCTTATGGTTTTCACTACTTTGTCAGGTAGGTAATTGTTATATGGCGTTGGATTTTGCATCCCTTGCCTTTGCAACCATGAAAAAATCTTTAAAATGGCAAAGAGTTAAACGCATCATTCATGTTTTTGTTTAATTTGAACTGTTTATCAATGATCAAAAATAATGCAAGTCCTTTATACTGAAACACGTTCTGTTTATCTATTATTTAATGTATTTAGTGCAAGCAAATTAGAGTTGTAGTGACATGTTTTGGGGACTTATTATTTTAAATGCTAGAAAATAAAAAAGTATTCATATATTGTATAGATCTTTAAAACAAAGAAGGCTATTAAAATTGAGTGGAATGTTAGAAAAACAGGTTCTAGATTTCAGGCTAATGATTTGGTGTTACTAAATATAAAGTGTAATTGGTGTTACTCTATTTAGATGAAAGGAAATGACTGGTTATCATAATAAAATAAAACATTTGAAGTCATTAAGCTGCCACATAAATTGATTTAAAAATGGGAAGACGCACCCAAATACATTTAAATAAATAAAATCTATGAATTAGATATTTTTTCTAAATTCAATGCCAAAATCCATTGCAACTCAAGAATGACTCAAGTGCCATTGAGAATTAACTGCTGCTGACTAATGATAACTAGGGCTGGGTGATATGGKCAAAATATCATATCACATTTTTCTATTATTTTTTACGGTAAGAGGGTATTTGACGATATTTTGTGTTTTAATAATACAAGTTCTAAATATGCTTCATGAGTAGTGCATATCCCCAGGGAGGCAACAAATACATTCTAAGTGGTTTCAAATGGGGCATTTTCTCTTCTGATTGTTTTATACTGTTCAATTAAACTTCACCCAAAAATAAATGTTTAGCTTTTTCATACATTTACTTCACTCATTTATTATTTCCAAACTGTAAAACATTTATTTGTCTTTGTATGCCTCTATTTTGTGAAAAAGTCAATTTTCCTTCATCATAATAATGATTGTCCTCTATGACCATGTATTTTCAATGGATTCAACGGCAGTTCATACTTTCGCCACAAGGTGCATTGTGCCATTTTCTAAGATGCTTTCGGCACCCGCACTAACTCAAAGGTAAGATTCATGGCAAAAACTATGTGCGCACCGTTGGTGCCAGTGCTCTCACATGTACTATTCATGGCATACAGTGCCTTCAGAAAGAATTCATACCCCTTGACTTATTCAACATGTTGTTGTGTTACAGCCTGAATTAAACATGTATTAAATTGATTGTTTTTCACKCATCAACACACAATACCCCATAATGACAAAGTGAAAACATGTTTTTAGAAATGAGCTTTGCACACCTGAATTGTACAATATTTGCACATTATTCTTTTTAACATTCTTCAAGCTCTGTCAAGTTGGTTGTTGATCATTGCTAGATAGACAGCTATTGTCATGTCTTGCCAGAGATTTTCAAGCTGATTTAAGTCAAAACTGTAACTAGGCCACTCAGAAACATTCAATGTCATCTTGGTAAGCAACTCCAGTGTATATTTGGCCTTGTGTTTTAAATTATTGTCCTGCTGAAAGGTGAATTTGTCTCCCAGTGTCTATTGGAAAGCAGACTGAACCAGGTTTTTCTTTAGGATTTTGCATGTGCTTAGCTCTAATCCATTTATTTTTATCATAAACTTCCTAGTCCTTGCCGATGAAAAACAAACCCATAAAATGATGCAACCACCACCATACTTGAAAATATAAACAGTGGTACTCAGTGATGTGTTGTGTTGGAGTTGCACCAAACATAACGCTTTGTATTCAGGACAAYGTACATTTCTTTGCCACATTTTTCACAGTTTTACTTTAGTGCCTTACTGCAAACATGATGCAAGTTTTAGAATATTTGTATTCTGGAAAGGTTTCCTTGTTTTTAACTCTGTCATTMAGGTAACTACAATGTTGTTGATCCATCCAAATGTTTCTCCTGTAACTGTTTTAAAGTCATCATTGGCTTCATGGTGAAATCCCTGAGCGGTTTCCTTCCTCTCTGGCAACTGAGTTAGGAATGACGCCTGTATCTTTGTAGTGACTGGGTGTATTGGTACACTATCCAAAGTGTAATTAATAACTTCATCATGCTCAAAGGGATATTCAATGTCTCCTTTTTTATTTTTACCCATCTTCCAATAGGTGTCCTTCTTTGAGAGGCATTGGAAAACCTCCCTGATCTTGGTAGTTGAATCTGTGTTTGAAATTCACTGCTCGACTGAGTGACCTTGCAGATAATTTTATGTGGAGTACACTTATTATGTGACTTGTTAAGCAAATTTTTTCAAAATGTGGAAAAAGTCAAGGGGTGTGAATACTTTCTGAAGGCAGTGTAAAGTACATGTGCACACCCGAAGCTCTGCTAGCAAATTAGCAGTTCTCAACTGTTAGCAGTCTTTTACTGGTGATAAGAATGGACGATTGCCATACTTTTTTGAGTTTCACTATTCAGTTATTACATTTATATAACATTTACCAAACGTAAAGTAAAAATCCAAACCGGTCCGTGTATTAATAACGGTATATTGTAAAATGCGGTTTGTCGCCAAGACTTAATGCTAACTGCTAACTAACTTCAATGTAAAACATGCTATGCTAAATGGGCACATAATGTACACAAAATGGTAGATTACACAGAGTACCCTGACTTGAGATACACACATGCAACCTTAAATTCAGCCTAAATATTCCACATTTTTGTTTCTCAAATAGGAATAGAGCCTGGGGAGTAGGCTACCCAGGGATATGTACAGGGGACCCAGTATTTATGTTAGGTGAGACGTAAAGGCCCTACTTTGGGTGAAGAAGAGCTAGGCAGATGGGCCAAGAGAAACTTGGATAATGTTCATTAGGCCACACATTGGAAAGCATTTWAAAATGTTTTACCACTAAATATTCATGTTTACATTTACATTTGACATTTTAGTAATTTAGCAGACGCTGGTCCCCAAACCGTGGGTTGAGACCCCCTTAGCGGACAAGCTAGTTCCTCCCTATTTCAGTCCATTTTCTTCCATTTGGTACCTGATGAACACGACCCTGAACACTCACATTGTAGCCCCCCAGATGACCACGCAATGTTGCCTGGGCAACCCTCGTCCAACTGACTCTGAGAAGGGTGGTGTTCAACACCTCCACTGCCACGTCCCGTGGGGAAGCTGTAGGCACTGGAGAGGACAGGCACCAATCAGTAGCAATAGTACACGCACGCACGCACGCACACCCACACACCTGTCTCTTATACACATCTAGATGTGTATAAGAGACAGGGGTTATAGTATGGAGGGTGTGAAAAACAAAACTAAGATCCATTATCCTTTGTGTCATTATGTTTCAAATCTCACAATTTGCTCAGACAAAGGTGAGAATTTGATTTGCAACGGTTCAATTTTTTTTTATGTGAGGGGACTACTTGAAGTACACCTACATAGAACTGGGGTGATAACCAGAAAAAAATTACAGACACTTAACCTGATACATTATCCCGAAAACAATGCCAAAAGACAACTGAAGAAAAGAAAATGGGGGAGGGATAAGATGCAATGTTCACATAAATGAATAATATTGGGCTCTTTGTCAAAAATGGCAGTTGGGTCACTTWACAGAGAGTAGTACTAGGATACACTACAACACCATCTGCACATCAGAACAGTAGATAAACAATGGAAATGTAAAATGTATGATACAACCAATGATGATTACTTGCTTTATACAACTAAGAGTAGAAAAATGGTTTTCATTCACATAGAAGAGCAACATGCCTCCCCTGGGTGGGCTTGGTAAAACACTCATATCTCCTACTTGCACATTATGATACACCTATACAGCCTTAAAAGTGTACATCCCAATAATATCTCCTTTCTCCTGAAGTGCGTACTCATTCACTATTTCCTTTCAAATCAGTGAAGAAACTGTGAATTTATACTATATACAGTTGAAGTCGGAGGTTTACATACACCTTAGCCAAATACATTTAAACTCAGTTTTTCACAATTCCTGACATTTAATCCTAGTAAAAATTCCCTGTCTTAGGTCAGTTAGGATCACCACTTTATTTTAAGAATGTGAAATGTCAGAATAATAGTAGAGAGAATGATTTATTTCAGCTTTTATTTATTTTGTCACATTCCCAGTGGGTCAGAACACTCAATTAGTATTTGCCTTTAAAGTAGCATTGCCTTTAAATTGTTTAACTTGGGTCAAACGTTTCAGGTAGCCCTCCACAAGCTTCCCACAATAAGTTGGGTGAATTTTGGCCCATTCCTCCTGACAGAGCTGGTGTAACTGAGTCAGGTTTGTAGACCTCCTTGCTCGCACTCACTTTTTCAGTTCTGCCCACAAATGTTGTATAGGATTGAGGTCAGGGCTTTGTGATGGCCACTCCAATACCTTGACTTTGTTGTCCTTAAGTCATTTTGCCACAACTTTGGAAGTATGCTCGGGGTCATTGTCCATTTGGAAGACCCATTTGCGACCAAGCTTTAACTTCCTTCCTAACTGACGTCTTGAGATGTTGCTTCAATATATCCACATAATTTTCCTTCCTCATGACTCATGATGCAATCTATTTTGTGAAGTGCACCAGTCCCTCCTGCAGCAAAGCACCCCCACAACATGATGCTGCCACCCCCGTGCTTCACAGTTGGGAAGGTGTTCTTCGGCTTGCAAGCCTCCCCCTTTTTCCTCCAAACATAACAATGGTCATTATGGCCAAACAGTTATATTTTTGTTTCATCAGACCAGAGGACATTTCTCCAAAAAGTACGATCTTTGTCCCCATGTGCAGTTGCAAACTGTATTCTGGGTTTTTTATGGCGGTTTTGGAGCAGTGTCATCTTCCTTGCTGAGCGGCCTTTCAGGTTATGTCGATATAGTTTTACTTCGGTATAGATACTTTTGTACCTGTTTCCTCCAGCATCTTCACAAAGTCCTTTGCTGTTGTTCTGGGATTGATTTGTACTTTTTGCACCAAAGTACGTTCATCTCTAGGAGACAGAACACGTCTCCTTCCTGAGCGGTATGACAGCTGCGTGGTCCCATAGTGTTTATACTTGCATARTATTGTTTGTACAGATGAACGTGGTACCTTCAGGCGTTTGGAAATTGCTTCCAATGATGAACCAGACTTGTGGAGGTCTACAATTTTTTTTCTGAGGTCTTGGCTGATTTCTTTTGATTTTCCCATGATGTCAAGCAAAGAGGCACTGAGTTTGAAGGTAGGCCTTGAAATACATCCACAGGTAAACCTCCAATTCACTCAAATGATGTCAATTCGCCTATCACAAGCTTCTAAAGCCATGACATAATTTCTGGAATTTTCCAAGCTGTTTAAAGGCACAGTCAACTTAGTGTATGTAAACTTCTGACCCACTGCAATTGTGATACAGTGAGTTATAAGTTAAATAATCTCTCTGTTAACAATTGTTGTAAAAATTACTTGTGTCATGCACAAAGTAGATGTCCTAACCGACTTGCCAAAACTATAGTTTGTTAACAAGAAATTTGTGGAGTGGTTGAAAAACTTGTTTTAATGACCCCAACCTAAGTGTATGTAAATTTCTGACTTCAACTGTATATAAGGGAAGTGAACGTGCACACTTTGGGACGAGGGACTGATAATTGGGACATTGCCAAAAAGAGGCCATATGTATGAAGTTCACTGGATTAAAAGGAAACACTCTGGTGGTCTGTTACTCACAGTCTTCCCCGGAGTACCCTGTCACTACTTTGGGTTCTGGGCCCCAGCCGTGACTGTTGCGACTCTGGATCTTGATCTCGTAGGGGACGAATGTGGGGGTGTTCTTGACGACAAAGGTGTGTCTTTTGACAAGATGCTCTATCCAGATATCTTCTACGCCCAGTTTCCTGTAGCTCAACTTGTACTCCAGGCCTGGACCATTGTGCTCCACAGGCAATAGTGGCTGTGACAGAGGACAACACAACAGAAAGTACGTCATTAAACACATAAGGTATCTACAACATACTCTACCTGTATCTAAGACATACAGCATACAATTGCTGCCTTTAAGGGTAGCTATAGATGCAGTTATGAGTCTCTCTCACCTCCCAACTGATATCCATTTGATGGGGCAGATGACCCTGAATTTTGATGTTTTCTGGGTTTTTATCAGGAGCTGTGAGGACATATGCATTATTATATAGTTTGCTTTGTGTTAAGACAATTCCTTTAGGGCGCATATGGACAAAAATAACTCTTCACATGACAATGGCCAGTTCATTGAAAACTTTGAAATCCTCTTAACCTATATATAAAGTACACAGTTATAAACGTATAATAAGATGATTATAACAGGTTACAGAGAAAGTCAAACCTGCAGGAGGGGTTTTGTATCGGTCTGTGGGGTTGCTTGGGGGCCCTTTCCCAATGGCATTAACTGCATACACTCTAAACTGGTAGTTCAGGTGGCCGTGTAATGTCAACACCGCTGTGACCTGGTTGCCAGGGACTCGCTGGAGTTCTCGCCAGGTCCCAGGATCCCACTGACTCTCCTCGTACTCCACTATGAACTCTGTGCTCGTACAGTATACAAAATCATAAATCAGCCATTCAGAAATAAATATACTGTGTACTGAAAAAGTACTACATTGTATGTCTACATTAGGAAATATCGAAATACACTAAGTGACCAAAAGTATGCTCGTCGAACATATCATTCCAAAATCATGGGTATTAATATGGAGTTGGTTCCCCTTTTGCTGCTATAACAGCCTCCACTCTTCTGGGAAGGCTGTCCACCACAGTAGATGTTGGAACATTGCTGCGGGGACTTGCTTCCATTCAGCCACAAGACCATTAGTGAGATCGGGCACTGGTGTTGGGCGATTAGGCCTGGCTCGCAGTCGACATTCCAATTCATCCCAAAGGTGTTCGATGGGGTTGAGGTCAAGGCTCTGTCCAGGCCAGTCAAGTTCTTCCACACAGATCTCGACAAACCATTTCTGTATGGACCTCGCTTTGTGCACGGGGGCATTGTCATGCTGAAACAGGAAAGGGACTTCCCCAAACTGTTGCCACAAATCTGGAAGCACAGAATCGTCTAGAATGTCATTGTATGCTTTAGCGTTAAGATTTCCCTTCACTGGAACTAGGGAGACRAAACAATGAAAAACAGCCACAGACCATTATTCCTCCAACARCAAACTTTACAGTTGGCACTATGCATTCGGGCAGGTAGCGTTCTCATGGCATCCACCAAACCCAGATTCGTCCGTCAGACTGCCAGATGYTGAACGCGTGATTCATCACTCTAGAGAATGCGTTTCCACTGTTGCAGAGTAAAATGGCAGCTTTACACCACTCCAGCTGACGCTTGGCATTGCACATGTTGATCTTACACTTGTGTGCGGCTGCTCGGCCATGGAAACCCATTTCATGACGCTCCCAACGAACAGTTATTGTGCTGATGTTGCTTCCAGAGGCAGTTTGGAACTTGATTGGTGAGCATTGCAACTGAGGACAGGCYATTTTTACATGCTACGCGCTTCAGCACTCGGCGGTCCCGTTCTGTGATCTTGTGTGGCATACCACTTCGCGGCTGAGCCGTTGTTGCTCCTAGACGTTTCAACTTCACAATAGTGTACCTTGTCTGTGTATATATTTCACATTATAGAAATCTCTTTTTACAGTTTCAGGAAAGGGGTTATAATATATTGAGGAAGAACACCCCCAAGTGTTACATGACAATCATAATATTTTTAGTCCACTGAACAAAAATATAAACGCAACTTGTAAAGTGTTGGTCCCATGTTTCATTAACTGACATAAAAGATCCCAGACATTTTACATACGCACAAAAGGCGAATTACTCTCAAATATTTTGCACAAAATTTGTTTACATCCCTGTTAGTGAGCATTTATAATTTGCCAATATAATCCATCCACCTGACCGGTATGGCATATAAAGAAGCTGATTAAGCAGCATAATTATTAGACAGGTGCACCTTGTGCTGGGGACAATAAAAGGCCACTCTAAAATATGCAGTTTTGTCACACAACACAATGCCACAGATGTTAAACGTGTGGGAGCGTGCAATTGGCATGCTGACTGCAGGAATATCCACCAGAGCTGTTGCCAGAGAATTGAATGCGAATTTCTCTACCATAAGCCGCCTCCAATTTCATTTTAGAGAATTTGGCAGTACATCCAACCGGCCTCACAACCGCCGACTACATGTATGGTGTCGTGTTGGCAAGCGATTTGCTGATGAAGGTGGGGTTATGGTATGGGCAGGCACAAGCTACGGACAACGAACACAACTGCATTTTATCGATGGTAATTTGAATGCACAGAGATACCGTGATGAGATCCTGAGGCCCATTGTCGTGCCATTCATCCGTCGCCATCACCACATATTTCAGCATGATAATGTACGGCCCCATGTCGCAAGAATCTGTACACAATTCCTGGAAGCTGAACATTTCCCAGTTTTTCCATGGCCTGCATACTCAGACATGTCGACCACTGAGCATGTTTGGGATGCTCTGGATCGATGTGCCCAACAGCGTGTTCCAGTTCCCGCCAATATCCAGCAACTTCGCACAGCAATTGAAGAGGAGTGGGACAAAATTCCCTAGGTCACAATCAACAGCCTGATCAACTCTATGTGAAAGAGATGTGCCGCGCAGCATGAGGCAAATGGTGGTCACACCAGATACTGACTGGTATTGACCAAACTTTTTTTTAAAGTTATCTGTGACCAACAGATGCATATCTGTATGTGAAATCCATAGATTAGGGCCTAATTTATTTATTTCAAATGACTGATTTCCTTATATGAACTGTAACTCAGTAAAACCTTGTTGCATTGTTGCATGTTGCGTTTACATTTTTGTTCAGTATATGTTTGTAGTATGCTGAAACTGGGACCACATTTGATCTTCTCTTTCTAGTCCCACAGGTACGGTGTACATTTGAGGACATCCCTCCTTCCTAAAGCAAAAGGTTYAGGGTGAAGACCGCTGACTGTGGTAGCCAGGCCTACCAGTGGCAGAGCTGTTGTGGTCGTCACCGGGTACCCAGGCCAACCGGACACTCCAGCTCTTTTGTTCAGACAGCTCCACATCCTCTGGAGCATCAGGGACATCTGAAACAACATAACAGCAACATTGCAATCACATTATGATGGTGGGGTACACAGTTCCAGTCATTTGAGGACCGCATTCCTGCTACATTTCATCTTTGACCGCCTTTTATAGTAACTAGGGACTGACTTCTACCTGTGACACCTGGGACATGTTCATTGGGGCATGCAATGGGGAAAAAATAAAATTATGTTTTGCTAAGGAAGACTAAAATTGTACATTTTCGTCCAGGTAGTCCTTCCCTCTTTCAGTAAATTTTCTTCCGTTTGGTGCCTAATGAACACAACCCAGGTAGGTGCACTCTTCAGCCAATCAGTAAGATCCCTATAGGGATCCCGATCCCTATCCCACCGTAGGTACCAAAGATAAATACAAACCATCTGGACTACGGACCTCCAGGGCCTGAATTGTGCACTTCAGCACTACAGATGTAGTACAATGGCATTACTGAAACTGACGGTGATGCTGCTTACCCAGTACAGTAACAAGTGCAGAGGCGGTGTCCTGGTCTAGATTGGTTCTGGCGGTACATGTGTATGTTCCCTTGTCGCTTTGGTTTACATTGATAATTTGTAGCATTCCATCATCCAGAAAATATCTAATAATAAAAAAGAGAGACTCATAATACATTCACTTGTATCAGTGGTAAAGCTGTCAATCTTAATAGGTGGATATTTCTGAAATTTTTGTGAGGTGATCCAACTTCCTACACTCTTGTAATAGTATAGTGATGAATACTTGTATACAAAATGGGGTAACAATCCCATTAGGGTATCTTACCTGGACTGTTCTGTGAATGGGGGTATCTCTTCCCCATCCTTGCTCCAGACTATTTGAAACTCGTTCCTAAGAGATATATCATACTCTGCTTGGCATGTAAGCTGGGCTGTGGTGCCACTTAATATGTGCAGGTCCTGCGGCGGCTCCACGATTTGGGTAGGATCTGAAACATACAAATACATTTACCGGGTGAATTAAACAAGATCTTATACTCTTCTGACGTTCAGTTACATTTGAAAGTCTTGCGGGCCATATTTGAAGTCTCAAGCTAGCTATGTAAGTCAGGTGAGAGAGAGTTACAGACATTTTACACACAAGAGAAATGAGAGAGGATACAATGGGATAACCATTGTTTTTTCTTGGAGTTTCCCTGGGCAGTTTGCAAGTAATCGGCATAGCAAGGTTGGCTGAATTGAACTATGCCTGGATGATAATGAATGCCATATTTTCCTTGCTACCTTTCCTGTCACCACTTATCTGAAAGGACTAGATAGATAAAAGCAATATGGCTGAAAGCCAACATCCTTATTATTTGTCCTAAACCCAATTTCCTTCAAAGTGCAAATGAAAAAAGCTAATGATAAGCCATTCAATGCTGTCTAAGGTGCTGAAATACCTTTGACGTCCAACAAGGCTGTGATGGCTGATTTTCCCTCTGAATTGGTGGCGAAACATACATATTCCCCACTGTCTTCTTTCCCTGCCTGGTTGATCTGCAGCGATCCATTTTTAAAAACTGAGAATCGTTCCCCCTCAACAGATTCCGTAGTGTCATCCTTGTTCCTAGAAGACATGCATTTCAGAGTTGATAAGCTGTTTCCCTACCGGACATGTACATGTTAAAACTGCGTTGGATATACAATAATTACACAAAAACACATTTTATTGTAACACAAATTGAATTCTAATACGTATTTGCTTTCAAAGACACCTGAAAAGCCTGATTGAAGTGCAATTTTAGTTCCTAAATAGAGTGGGGCAAAAAAGTATTTAGTCAGCCACCAATTGTGCAAGTTCTCCCACTTAAAAAGATGAGAGAGGCCTGTAATTTTCATCATAGGTACACTTCAACTATGACAGACAAAATGAGAAGAAAAAAAATCCAGAAAATCACATTGTAGGATTTTTAATGAATTTATTTGCAAATGATGGTGGAAAATAAGTATTTGGTCAATAACAAAYGTTTATCTCAATACTTTGTTATATACTCTTTGTTGGCAATGACAGAGGTCAAACGTTTTCTGTAAGTCTTCACAAGGTTTTCACACACTGTTGCTGGTATTTTGGCCCATTCCTCCATGCAGATCTCCTCTAGAGCAGTGATGTTTTGGGGCTGTTGCTGGGCAACACGGACTTTCAACTCCCTCCAAAGATTTTCTATGGGGTTGAGATCTGGAGACTAGCTAGGCCACTTGAAATGCTTCTTACGAAGCCACTCCTTCGTTGCCCGGGCGGTGTGTTTGGGATCATTGTCATGCTGAAAGACCCAGCCACGTTTCATCTTCATTGCCCTTGCTGATGGAAGGAGGTTTTCACTCAAAATCTCACGATACATGTCCCCATTCATTCTGTCCTTTACACGGACCAGTCGTCCTGGTCCCTTTGGAGAAAAACAGACCCAAAGCATGATGTTTCCACCCCCATGCTTCACAGTAGGTATGGTGTTCTTTGGATGCAACTCAGCATTCTTTGTCCTCCAAACACYACGAGTTGAGTTTTTACCAAAAAGTTATATTTTGGTTTCATCTGACCATATGACATTCTCCCAATCTTCTTCTGGATCATCCAAATGCTCTCTAGCAAACTTCAGACGGGCCTGGACATGTACTGGCTTAAGCAGGGGGACACGTCTGGCACTGCAGGATTTGAGTCCCTGGCGGCGTAGTGTGTTACTGATGGTAGGCTTTGTTAATTTGGTCCCAGCTCTCTGCAGGTCATTCACTAGGTCCCCCCGTGTGGTTCTTGTGATCATTTTGACCCCACGGGGTGAGATCTTGCGTGGAGCCCTAGATCGAGGGAGATTATCAGTGGTCTTGTATGTCTTCCATTTCCTAATAATTGCTCCCACAGTTGATTTCTTCAAACCAAGCTGCTTACCTATTGCAGATTCAGTTTTCCCAGCCTGGTGCAGGTCTACAATTTTGTTTCTGGTGTCCTTTGACAGCTCTTTGGTCTTGGCCATAGTGGAGTTTGGAGTGTGACTGTTTGAGGTTGTGGACAGGTGTCTTTTATACTGATAACAAGTTCAAACAGGTGCCATTAATACAGGTAACGAGTGGAGGACAGAGGAGCCTCTTAAAGAAGAAGTTACAGGTCTGTGAGAGCCAGACATCTTGCTTGTTTGTAGGTGACCAAATACTTATTTTCCACCATAATTTGCAAATAAATTCATAAAACATCCTACAATGTGATTTTCTGGATTTTTTTTCTCATTTTGTCTGTCATAGTTGACGTGTACCTATGATGAAAATTACAGGCCTCTCTCATCTTTTTAAGTGGGAGAACTTGCACAATTGGTGGCTGACTAAATACTTTTTTGCCCCACTGTACATGACAAATCTGGAAAACAGTTTAACTAGTCATTTAACATGTCATGTTAGAATTGCAAGTGGAAAAGAGAAGGATTAGGGGTGATGTTAGTGAAAGAGATAATCAGAATATAAGGAGATGAACAGAGCAAAAGTGTCACAGAACTGCCCAGATGGAGGTCAAATGAAGAATAGGGTGATGTATGATATATAAAACAGCAGGAGAGAGAGAATTAAGGATGATTCGGGCATTGTTCACCTACAAAATAATAAACAATAAAAAACAATAATAAAAAACAAATCGCTCACTCACAAATTTGACTTCAAAACCGGATGCATGCTGAATCCTTGTTCATAGTGAATCAAATGAACAGCACACCAAAAAGTGATTGTCAAAATGTAATGGCAAATACATTAATTATTGAAGATAACCTTTTGCAGTGCTTTCCATACCAGTCACGACAGGTGTTCACCAACAATAGCAGTGGAGGAGAAATAGGCTGGTGGCTCAACTCACCAGGAAACAGTGGATGGAGGGGAGCTGAATACTTTGCAGTCCATGATGATGTCCTTCCCTTGCACTACTGAATATCGCTGGTAATCCTTAGTCAGCATCCGAGGTGGGAGATCTGTGGGGGAAGCAAGAACATAAAGCTATCAACCATGGCATAGGTTCATGATTGGTTTATTGGTAATACTGTCATGAGGAAGAATTTGCGTGGTTTTAGGTAAGCTGTTCACTGTGGTCCACTATCACCATTATAGGCCTTAGAATTTCTAGTTTGAGAATATGAGAGAATGTGCTATGCTTCTCTGCTTCTCGGATAGGACTGGCTGTGTGTGTGTTCTGTGGCCAGCAGAGGTTGCAACTGTACAATAAACACACTTGCATGCATTCCCACATGCCAGCACACACACTATTGTTTAAAGAATCACCATTATACTGTACATCTTAAGTAGAAATCACTGTCAGATCCATCAAACATTAGTCAAATTAAGCAATAATACATGAGAGGCCATGTGTTATGACATTTTTATCATGGCTGTGACGTGGTCATAGCCACGAGGCAAAGCCACGAGTTCTCTCTTAAGGATTAGCCCCTTTTTTTCAATTTTCGCCTAAAATGACATACCCAAGTCTAACTGCCTGTAGCTCAGGCCCTGAAGCAAGGATATGCATATTCTTGGTACCATTTGAAAGGAAACAATGAAGTTTATGGAAATGTGAAAGGAATGTAGTAGAATATAACACAATAGATCTGGTAAAAGATAACACAAGGAAAAAAACAACCGTTCTTTTGTATTTTCTTGTACCATCATCTTTGAAATGCAAGAGAAAGGCATTAATGTATTATTCCAGCCCAGGTGAAATTTAGATTTTGGCCACTAGATGGCATCAGTGCATGTGCAAAGTTTTAGACTGATCCAATGAACCATTGAATTTCTGTTCAAAATGTTGTATCAAGACTGCCCAAATATGCCTAATATATTTATTAATAACTTTTCATGTTCAAAATTGTGCACTCTCAAACAATAGCATGGTATTCTTTCACTGTAATAGCTACTGTAAATTGGACAGTGCAGTTAGATTAACAAGAATGTAAGCTTTCTGCCAATATCAGATATGTCTATGTCCTGGTAAATTCTCTTGTTACTTAGAACCTCATGCTTATCGCATTAGTCTATGTTAGCTCAACCGTCCCGTGGAAGGGACACTTATCCCGAAGAAGTAAAACAAATAAAAAATAAACATTATTTCCCAAATAATCAATTTATAAACAAAACATGATGCAACATTCACCAACACTGGTTGTCAAGTGACATTTTAGGCGTTCTCTGGTCGTTAGTTATTTTCGTATTGACTGCCATGTAAAGCAAAACTACCCAAGCCCTGGTTGATAGTTCCAGAACCTTGGTTTCTAGGGACGCTGTCCATGGTTCTGAAAACAGAGCACGTCTGGTCTATGCATAGGAACATTTTATGTCAGATCGAAACATTGTATAGGGGCACTGTCCGTGGTTCTGAAAACAGTGCTGAAACATTGTCGCAAAGACATTGCGGATACAGCGGATCAGAATAAAAACCACAATGACAATTTTTTTCTAATCGTGGGGCATCAATGATCATGAGGAAGGTGAGGGATCAGCCCAGAACTACACGGCAGGACCGGCAGGACACGGCAGGACCTGGTCAATGACCTGAAGAGAGCTGGGACCACAGTCTCAAAGAAAACCATGAGTAACACACTACGCCGTCATGGATTAAAATCCTGCAGCGCACGCAAGGTCCCCCTGCTCAAGCCAGCACATGTCCAGGCCCGTCTGAAGTTTGCCAATGACCATCTGGATGATCCAGAGGAGGAATGGGAGAAGGTCATGTGGTCTGATGAGACAAAAATAGAGCTTTTTGGTCTAAACTCCACTCGCCGTGTTTGGAGGAAGAAGAAAGATGAGTACAACGAGTACAACATGTATCGCGAGATCTTGGCCAACAACCTCCTTCCCTCAGTAAGAGTATTGAAGATGGGTCGTGGCTGGGTCTTCCAGCATGACAACGCCCCGAAACACACAGCCAGGGCAACTAAGGAGTGGCTCCGTAAGAAGCATCTCAAGGTCCTGGAGTGGCCTAGCCAGTTTCCAGACCTGAACCCAATAGAAAATCTTTGGAGGGAGCTGAAAGTCCGTATTGCCCAGCGACAGCCCCGAAACCTGAAGGATCTGGAGAAGGTCTGTATGGAGGAGTGGGCCAAAATCCCTGCTGCAGTGTGTGCAAACCTGGTCAAGAACTACAGGAAACGTATGATCTCTGTAATTGCAATCTGTACCAAATATTAAGTTCTGCTTTTCTGATGTATCAAATACTTATGTCATGCAATAAAATGCAAATTAATTACTTAAAAATCATACAATGTGATTTTCTGGATTTTTGTTTTAGATTCCGTATCTCACAGTTGAAGTGTACCTATGATAAAAATTACAGACCTCTACATGCTTTGTAAGTAGGAAATCCTGCAAAATCGGCAGTGTCTCAAATACTTGTTCTCCCCACGTTATATATATATATATATATATATATGTATATATACACACATATACATATACACATGTTTGTTTTGGGCTTTGTCTCCGTCATGTTCATGACGTACGCTTTTGGGTAGTGAAATAAAAAAAACTATGTCGTATTCCTGCACCTGTCTCCAATCACTATACAACGTGACAGACAGCTATTGAAAAATGCACTCTTGCAACATCTGCACAGTGCGAATCCCGGCCTATGGAATAAAAGTGGGGCTTTTAATGCTCAAATCTAATTCATGCTGATAAAAAAAAGTACATCCATAGGCCTAGTGGACACATGCTCAAACTCACACACTTTGGATAAACTTAAAGGGGCAATCTGTAGTTGCTACATCCATTTTTGAACTTGTAAATTATATATATTAATTAAAGATATAATTTAATCATATTATTATATATAGTAGAAAGTGATGGGTTAGAAGAAGCTTACATAACCAACCCATAAAGTAAAAATGTACATCCATATATGGCCAGTTATGTAAACTTTAACATTGATTTACCTGCAATAGATGTCATTCAATTGGTAACATACATTTTTGTCATCTTCTAATGCCTCTCAAAGGGAAAGTAATCTAAAAGTAACTGAATGTAATCAGATTACTTTACTGAGTACTTTTAGAAAGTAATCTATCCAACGCTTAATGACAATATATTTTTATTATATTCATATACCGCATAACAGCCTAGCTATTTGAAAAATGTTTATACCTTGCACAGACGGGGCAGCATTGATGAAAGGGTGTCTCATTGGCTCCATGGTATATCACAGGTTGTCATCATCGGAGATCTTTCGTCTGGGGTATAGCTAAAAGGGTGGGGCATGTTCATGTAATTTAGAGATATATTTTTCTAGCGATGCCATCGTGCAGAGCTCGTTCCCAGGGTTTTCATACATGCAGCCGCATGTATCTTTCCATTCGATTTTTGTGGTTCTTGGTCTCTTCATTGAAACTCAGTGTTGCGTATCTCGATCCATATTTGTATTATTGTGAATGAGTCTGGCTTCAGTTTGCGATTTCCTTCGTTTCCTCTTCGGCCAAAGTGCAACTGCAAATCAAACGACACCTTATTCAGTAATCGTATGGGTGGCAGGGTTCAAGGCTTCGGACTCACAGAGGATTTTTAGGTACTGCTGTGTTATACAGTGCCTTGCAAAAGTATTCATCATCCTTGGCGTTTTTCCTATTTTGTTGCATTACAACCCGTAATTTAAATGTATTTTTATTTGGATTTCATGTAATGGACATACACAAAATAGTGCAAACTTGTGAAGTGAAATGGAAAAAATTACTTATTTCAAATGTTTTATTTTTATTTAAAAAACAGAAAACTGGTGTGTGCATATGTATTCAACCCTTTGCTATGACACCCCTAAATAAGATCTGGTGCAACCAATTACCTTCCGAAGTCACATAATTAGTTAACTAATGTCCACCTGAGTGCAATCTAAGTGTCACATGATCGGTCACATGATCTCAGTATATATATATACCCCTGTTCTGAAAGGCCTCAGTCTGCAGCACCACTAAGCAAGGGGCACCACCAAGCAGGTCAGGGACAAAATTGTGGAGAAGTACAGATCAAGGTTGGGTTATAAAAAAATATCTGAAACTTTGAACATCCCACGGAGCACCATTAAATCCATTATTAAAAAATGGAAAGAATAAGGCACCAAAACAAACCTGCCAAGAAAGGGCCGCCCACCAAAACTCACGGACCAGGCAAGGAGAGCATTTATCAGAGAGGCAACAAAGAGACTAAAGATAACCCTGAAGGAGCTGCAAAGCTCCACAGCGGAGATTGGAGTATCTGTCCATAGGACCACTTTAAGCCGTACACTCCACAGAGCTGGGCTTTACGGAAGAGTGGCCAGAAAAAAGCCATTGCTTAAAGGAAAAAAATAAGCAAACGCGTTTGGTGTTRGCCAAAAGGCATGTGGGAGACTCCCCAAACATATGGAAGAAAGTACTCTGCGTAGATGAGAATAAAATTGAGCTTTTTGGCCATCAAGGAAAAGGCTATATCTGCCACAAACCCAACACCTCTTATCACCCTTAGAACACCATCCCCACAGTGAAGCATGGTGGTGGCAGAATCATGCTGTGGGGGTTTTTCATCGGCAGGGACTGGGAAACTGGTCAGAATTGAAGGAAATGATGGATGGCGCTAAATACAGGGACATTCTTGAGGGAAACCTGTTTCAATCTTCCAGAGATTTGAGACTGGGACGGAGGTTCACCTTCCAGCAGGACAATGACCCAAAGCATACTGCTAAAGCAACACTCGAGTGGTTTAAGGGGAAACATTTAAATGTCTTGGAATGGCCTAGTCAAAGCCCAGACCTCAATCCAATTGAGAATCTGTGGTATGACTTAAAGATTGCTGTACACCAGCGGAACCCATCCAACTTGAAGGAGCTGGAGCAGTTTTGCCTTGAAAAATGGGCAAAAACCTCAGTGGCTAGATGTGCCAAGCTTATAGAGACATACCCCAAGAGACTTGCAGCTGTAATTGCGGCAAAAGGTGGCTCTACAAGGTATTGCCTTTGGGGGGGTGAATAGTTATGCATGCTCAAGTTTTCATTTTTTTTGTCTTATTTCTTGTTTGTTTCACAAAAAAATATATTTTGCATCTTCAAAGTGGGAGGCATGTTGTGTAAATCAAATGATACAACCCCCCCAAAAAATCTATTTTAATTCCAGTTTGTAAGGCAACAAAATAGGAAAAATGCCAATGGGGTGAATACTTTCACAAGCCACTGTAGCTGGGTAGTGTCTGGTTCTGTCCCTGCCCTCCCTTCTCAGCTGTTTTATGATACCAGCAAAGACATTGTTTGCGTTTAGGAACTCAGTATCTCTGACACCAAGATCGTCTCAATGGAGGCTCATTTAAGTCGCGGTTTAGGCCTGCCCGCAGTCCAGAGACYCTGCTGATTCCATATCGGTCTTCTTACCTTAGCGGTGTAGAAACTCCGGAGAATATTACCCATCTCCTGTTTTGAAACAGTTGCCAGATCGATGTTTATCCCCTTTTCTGACAGCCATTCCAGAAAGCACTTCATTGCCCAATTTCTCTCCTTTTCTATGTCGTCTATAGCAGCGCTACTGATTTCTGCATGTCTAACGTTAACGCTAGGCTCAGTTTGCTGGTCCACTTGCACTTCTTCTTGCTTAATTTCTTTCATATCCTCCTCCTCTTCTTGTTGGCACCATTCTTCAAACGTTAGTGGATAAAACAAATCAAAAGTAACTTTAAAATCATCCATGATGACTTACAGGTACTAAGACTTATAGTTTTAAAAGTAGTAGTGGTATTAGGTTGCTAGGTAATGACGTAAACAATGCCARTTTATWTGAACGTGGCCATGTGTACATGTATGTTGTCTCATATCATGGGCAGGAGAGGCTCTAACAATGGGAATTCCAAACCACCCGTTGTKGAAATGTGTAATAATATATGGATATGACATCCATAAGCTCCCTATCAGACTTCTGGGTGAACCAGGGCTGTGTGCTATAGCTACACACACACATGCCCATTCAGGAAAAAACTTCCAACTGTAACCAGTGCCTGCAACCTGGATCAGGTTGTCAGTCAACCTACCAGGGTAGGTACAAACAGCATAGGAATTAAATCATCAACATGTATTGATCACAGTTTTACTAACGCTGCAGATATTTGCTTTAAAGCAGTATCCAAATCCGTAGGSTGCAGGTAGCCTAGTGGTTAGAGTGTTGGACTAGTAACCGGAAGATTGCAAGATCGAATCCCCGAGCTGACGTTCTACCCCTGAACAAGGCACTGTCATTGAAAATAAGACCAGAATATTTGCTGGTCTGTGGTGCGCAATGAGGAGCAACCAGACTCTGCACTTGACGCATTTATGAAACTACATATTCCAGTTACTAATAAGCACGCACCCATTAAGAAAAAAAACTGTTGAATCCCCTTGGATTGATGAGGAATTGAAAAATTGTATGGTTGAGAGGGATGAGGCAAAAGGTATGGCAATTAAGTCTAGCAGCTGATTGGCAAACGTACTGCAAATTAATAAATCATGTGACTAAACTAAATAAAAAATAAACTACACTATGAAACAAAGATAAATTATGTAAAGAACGATAGTAAAAAGCTTTGGGGCACCTTAAATGAAATGTTGGGGYGAAAAGCCAACTTGGCTCCGTTCATGTATTGAATCAGATGGCTCATTCATCACAAAGCCCACTGATACTGCAAACTACTTTAATGACTTTTTCATTGGCAAGATAAGCAAACTTAGGGTTGACATGCCAGCAACAAACGCTGACACTACACATCCAAGTATATCGGACCAAATTATGAAAGACAAGAATTGTACTTTTGAATTCAGTAAAGTCAGTGTGGAAGAGGTGAAAAAATTATTGTTGTCTATCAACAATGACAAGCCACCAGGGTCTTACAATCTAGATGGAAAATTACTGAGGATAATAGCAGACGATATTGCCACTCCTATTTTCCACATCTTCAATTTAAGCCTACTAGAGAGCGTGTGCCCTCAGGCCTGGATGGAAGCTAAAGTCATTCTCCTACCCAAGAATAGTAAAGCCACCTTTACTGGCTCAAATAGCCAACCAATCATCCTGTTACCAACCCTTAGTAAACTTCTGGGGAAAAATTGTGTTTGACCAGATACAATGCTATTTTACAGTAAACAAATTYATAACAGAATTTCAGCATGCTTATAGGGAAGGACACTCAGCACACACAGCACTTACACAAATGACTGATGATTGGCTGAGAGAAATTGATGATAAAATGATTGTGGGTGCTGTCTTGTTAGACTTCAGTGCAGCCTTTGACATTATTGATCATAGTCTYCTGCTGGAAAAACATACGTGTTATGGCTTTACACTTTACACTATAATGTGGATAAATAAAGAGTTACTTGTTTAACAGAACACAGAGGGTGTTCTTTATTGGAAGCCTATCAAATATAATCCAGTTAGAATCCGGAATTCCCCAGGGTAGCTGTTTAGGCCCCTTGCCTTTGAGTAAAGCCAGAGTTTCTATGTATGTGGATGACAAGAGGTCTCTTCACAGTCCCCAAGTCCAGAACAGACTATGGGAGGCACACAGTACTACATAGAGCCATGGCTACATGGAACTCTATTCCACATCAAGTAACTGACACAATCAGTAAAATTACATTTAAAAAACAGATGAAAAAAAACACCTTATGGAACAGCGGGGACTGTGAAACAACAAACATTGGCACAGACACATGCATACACACGCACGCACACACGCACACGCACACGCACACGCACACGCACACACACACACACGGATTTAGTACTGTAGTTATGTGGTGGAGTAGGGGCCTGAGGTCACACAGTGTGTTGTGAAATCTGTGAATATATTGTAATGTTTTAAAATTGTATAAACTGCCTTAATTTTGCTGGACCCCAGGAAGAGTAGCTGCTGCTTTAGCAGCTAATGCCGATTCATAATAAATACAAATACACACACACACAAAGTGCTAATGTCCAGTACTGACTTATGATCATGATGTTAGCATTAGCCAGGATGGTGCCATGTCTGTTGGAGACTTCACACTGGTAGACGGCACTGTCCTCAGGCCTGGCCCTGTGCAACACTATGGTGTCATCAAGCACTTGTCTGTTCGATGACGGGCCATCTGAAAGAACCAGAAAGAAATGCTTAAAACCAAACATGAATGCAGATTCTATAGTACTGATAGTCTTTGTATCTGGCCTGTATATTGCCTGATTATTGTGTTACTATTTTATTTGTATCTATTTGTTCATTTTCTTACTTTTTAACTGCATTGTTGGGAAAGGYCTCGTACGTAAGCATTTCACAGTAAAGTCTACATCTGTTGTACTCAGCGCATGTGAAAAAAATCCATTTGATTTGATTTATAGGATGCTGAGCAACAACTGGACCAAATGCAACACAGTGGAATGACTATTGTATTACACAAAGATTACAAAGATTTTACAAAGATTTTTTTTGTATCTTATATAGTCAAGTGAAGTGGGTGGACTGGGCACTGAAGTAACCGGCAAGGACAGAGGTCAGGGTTCATATGTTAGAGGTCATCTCACTCACCGTCCAGAGGCTGTCCGTTRTTCCTCCATGAGATAACCGGCCGTGGCTTTCCCGAGGCAGAGCACTTGATGTGCACGTCAGAGCCAACAACAGCCAACTGGCCCTTGGGTGGCTCCGGCTGCCATCTTGGTGGCTCTATGAGACATACAGTGCATTCGGAAAGTATTCAGACCCCTTGACTTTTTCCACATTTTGCTACATTACAGCCTTATTCTAAAAGGGACAAAATAAATGTTTCACATCAATCTCCACACAATACCCCATAATAACAAAGTGAAAACAAGTTTTTAGAAATGTTTGCAGATTTATACAAAAACAGAAATACCTCATTTACATAATATTACTGACCCTTTGCTATGAGACTCGAAATTGAGCTTGGAGTTGAACTTAAGTCCGCCTGTGGTAAATTCAATTGATTGGACATGATTTGGAAAGGCACACACCTATCTATATAAGGTTTACAGTGCATGTCAGAGCAAAAACCAAGCCATGAGGTCGAAGGAATTGTCCGTACAGCTCCTAGACAGGATTGTGTCGAGGCACAGATCTTGGGAAGGGTACCAAAAAATGCATGCAGCATTGAAGGTCCCCAAGAACARGGTGGCCTCCATCATTCTTAAATGGAAGAAGTTTGGAATCACCAAGACAATTCCTCGAGCTGGCTTCCCGGCCAAACTGAGCAATCGGGGGAGAAGGAACTCTCACTCTGAGAGCTTCAAAGTTTCTCTGTGGAGATGGGATGGGATACCCTTCCAGAAGGACAACCATCTCTGCAGCACTCCACCAATCAGGCCTTTATGGTACAGTGGCCAGACGGAAGCAACTCCTCAGTAAAAGGCACATGACAGCCCACATGGAGTTTGCCAAAAGGCACCTTAAGGACACTGACCATGAGAAACAAGATTCTCTGCTCTATTGAAACCAAGATTGAACTCTTTGGCCTAAATGTCAAGGGTCACATCTGGAGGAAACCGTTCACCATCCCTATGGTGAAGCATGGTGGTGGCAGCATCATGCTGTGGGGATGTTTCAGCGGCAGGGACTGGGAGACTAGTCAGGATCGACGGAAAGATGAATGTAGCAAAGTACAGAGAGATCTGCTCCAGAGCGCTCAGGACCRCAGACTGGGGCGAAGGTTCACCATCCAACGACCCTGAACACACAGCCAAGACAACGCTTTGGGACAAGTCACTAAATCAAATCAAATTTTATTGGTCACATACACATGGTTAGCAGATGTTAATGTGAGTGTAGCGAAATGCTTGTGCTTCTAGTTCCGACAGTGCAGTAATATCTACAAAGTAATCTAACAATTTCACAACAACTACCTTATACAACACACAAGTGTAAAGGGATAAATAAGAAATGTACATATAAATATATGGATGAGCGATGGCCGTGCGGCATAGGCAAGATGCAGTAGATGGTATAGAGTACAGTATATAGATATGAGATGAGTAATGTAGGGTATGTAATCATATATATAAGTGGCATTGTTTAAACTTCTTACGGCTGAAATCCCGTTACGGATCGATTTGACAACAGCCAGTGAAAGTGCAGGGCGCCAAATTCAAACAACAGAAATCTCATAATAAAATTCCTCAACATACAAGTTATACCCATTTTAAAGATCACTTGTTGTTAATCCACCAAGTGTCCGATTTCAAAAAGGCTTTACAACGAAAGCATACCATGCGATTATGTTAGGTCAGTGCCTAGTCACAAAAAACACAGCCATTTTCTCCAGCAAAAAGCAGAAAGAGATCACTAGCCTTTTGATGATCTTCATCAGATGGCACTCATAGGACTTCATGTTACACAAATACATGTATGTTTTGTTCGATAAAGTTCATATTTATATAAAAATCTCAGTTTACATTGGCGCGTTATGTTCAGTAATGTTTGCTTCCAAACATCCGGTGATTTTGCAGAGAGCCACATCAATTTACAGAAATACTCATCATAAATGTTGATGAAAATACAAGTGTTATGCATGGAATTAAAGATATACTTCTCCTTAACAGTCTGATGGCCTTGAGATAGAAGCTGTTTTTCAGTCTCTGGTCCCAGCTTTGATGCACTGACTGACCTCGCCTTCTGGATGATAACGGGGTGAACAGGCAGTGCTCGGGTGGTTGTTTTTCCTTGATGATCTTTCTTGGCCTTCCCTTTGACATTGGGTGATGTAGGTGTCCTGGAGGGGAGGTAGTTTGCCCGCGGTGATGCGTTTGCAGACCGCACTACCCTCTGGAGAGCCTTGCGGTTGTGGGCGGTGCCAGATTGCCGTATTCAGGCTGTGTACAGCCCCGACAGGATGCTCTCGATTGTGCCATCTGTAAAAAGTTTGTGAGTGTTTTCGGTGACAAGCCACATTTCTTCAGCCTCCTGAGGTTGAAGAGGCGCTGTTGCACCTTTCTTAACCATGTGTCTGTGTGGGTGGACCATTTCAGTTTGTCCGTGTGTGTACGCCGAGGAATTTAAAACCTTTCCACCTTCCGATGTGGATAGGGGGGTGCTCCCTCTACTGTTTCCTGAAGTCCGCGATCATCTCCTTTGTTTTGTTGACGTTGAGTGTGATGTTATTTTCCTAACACCACACTCCGAGGGCCCTTACCTCCTCCCTGTAGMCCATCTCGCCGTTGTTGGTAATCAAGCCTACCACTGTAGTGTCTTCTGCAAACTTGATGATTGAGTTGGAGGCGTGCATGACCACACAGTCATGGGTGAACAGGGAGTACAGGAGAGGGCCTAGAACGCACCCTTGTGGGGCCCCAGTGTTGATCAGCGGGGTGGAGAGGTTGTTTCCTAGTGTTGATCAGCGGGGTGGAGAGGTTGTTTCCTACCCTCACCACTTGGGGGCGGCCCGTCACAAAGTCCAGGACCCAGTTGCACAGGGCGGGGTCGAGACCCAGGGTCTCGAMTGCGTCGTCTGTGGACCTATTGGGGCGGTAGGCAAATTGGAGTGGGTCTAGGGTATCAGGTAGGGTGGTGATATGATCCTTGACTAGTCTCTCAAAGCACTCCATGATGACAGAAGTGAGTGCTACGGGGCGATTGTCYTTTAGCTCAGTTACCTTAGRTTTCTTGGGGACAAAAACAATGGTGGCCCTCTTGAAGCATGACTGGGATAGGGATTGATTGAA
Source organism: Salvelinus sp. IW2-2015 (assembly GCF_002910315.2). NCBI lineage: Eukaryota > Metazoa > Chordata > Actinopteri > Salmoniformes > Salmonidae > Salvelinus > Salvelinus sp. IW2-2015. Next base: position 15,908,911 of record NC_036847.1, read on the forward strand.
TATGTCCGTAAACACACCAGCCAGCTGGTCTGCGCATGCTCTGAGGACGCGGCTAGGGATGCCGTCTGGGCCAGCAGCCTTGCGAGGGTTAACACGTTTAAATGTTTTACTCACATTGGCCACGGTGAAGGAGAGCCCACAGGATTTGYTGTCAGTGGCACTGTACTGTCCTCAAAGCAAGCAAAGAAGTTGTTTAATTTGTCTGGGAGCAAGACGTCGGTGTCTGCGACGGGGCTGGTTTTCTTTTTGTAATCCGTGATTGACTGTAGACCCTGCCACATACATCTTGTGTTTGAGCAGTTGAATTGCGAATCTACTTTGTCTCTATACTGACGRTTAGCTTGTTTGATTGCCTTGCGGAGGGAATAGCTACACTGTTTGTATTCGGTCATGTTTCCGGTCGCCTTGCCATGATTAAAAGCAGTCGTTCGCGCTTTCGGTTTTGCACGAATGCTGCCATCAATCCACGGTTTCTGGTTAGGGAAGGTTTTAATAGTCACCATGGGTACAACATCACAGATGCACTTTGCTAATAAACTCGCTCACCGAGTCAGCGTATACATCAATGTTGTTGTCTGAGGCTATCCGGAACATATCCCAGTCCACGTGATCGAAGCAATTTGAAGCGTGGAATCCAATTGGTTGGACCAGCGTTGAACAGATTTGTATGCGTCGCGGAAGTTAGAATAGCAATMATCCAGAATGCTGCCAGCTCGAGTCGCGCATTTGATATGCTGACAAAATGTAGGGAGCCTTGTTTTCAGATTAGCTTTGTTAAAATCCCCAGCTACAATAAATGCAGCCTCAGGATATATGATTTCCAGTTTACATAGAGTCCAGCAAAGTTTTTTCAGGGCCGTCGAGGTATCTGCTTGGGGGAGATATACCGGCTGTGATTATAATCTAAGAGAATTCTCTTGGTAGATAATGCTGTCGGCATTTGATTGTAAGGAATTCTAGGTTAGGTGAACAAAAGAACTTGAGTTCCTGTATGTTGTTATGATTACAKGACGAGTCGTCTGACCCACWGGAATTGTGATACAGTGAGGTATAAATTAAATAATCTGTCTGCAAACAATTGTTGGAAAAATTACTTGTGTCATGCACAAAGTAGATGTCCTAACCGACTTGCCAAAACTATAGTTCGTTAACAAGAAATTTGTGGAGTGGTTGAAAAACGAGTTTTAATGACTCTAACCTAAGTGMAAATAAACTTCCAACTTCAACTGTACATATTACCTCAATTACCTCGTCAACGGTGCACCTACACATTGACATTGACTCTGTACCGGTACGCCCTGTATATAGCCCCAATATTGTTATTTACTGCTGCTCTTTAATTATTTGTTATTCTTATCTCTTACTTTTTTTGTTGTYTTTTCTTAAAACTGCATTGTTGTTTAAGGACTTGTAAGTAAGCATTTCACTGTAAGGTCTACACCTGTTGTATTCGGAGCATGTGAAAAACAACATTTGATTTGATGTCCTTGAGTGGCCCAGCCAGAGCCCGAACTTGAACCCCATCAATCATCTCTGGAAAGACCTGAAAATAGCTGTATAGCTACACTCCCCATCCAACCTGACAGAGATTGAGAGGATCTGCAGAAAAGAATGTGAGAAACTCCCCAAATAAAGATGTGTCAAGCTTGAATCATCATACCCGAGAAAACTCGAGGCTGTAATCGCTGCCAAAGGTGTTTCAACAAAGTACTGAGTAAAGGGTCGGAATACTTACATAAATGTGATWTTTTTTTTTCTTATACATTTGCAAAAATGTCTAAAATCCTGTTTTTCTTTGTCATTATGAGGTATTGTGTGTATATTGATGAGGGGGAAAAAACMATTTAATCCATTTTAGAATAAGGCTGTAATGAAACAAAATGTGGAAAAGGTTAATGGGTATAAATACTTTCCGAATGCACTGTAAAGAGAGTCGTTGACCGTCTAGGGTTGATCTGACCCATGCCAGATCTTACAATGCCTGAATTGTTTMTTTTTTATTTATCAGCTAACCAAACCACCATGTTTTCCTTTGACAATGTAGCTGCTGTAAGTGAACGCAACACCACAAGAGCGGTCTTAAAAAGGTATTAAAACTGTTAAACATACACTGTATAACGTAGGCTTCACTTGGACATTGTAGAGGGGACAACAAACTTTTTTGCGGGGAACACACTGAAAGTATAACCTGCCTCAGTCTACTCACCCTCCACAATGACATTGAAGTAGTGGACTGTGTCTCCGACAGAGTTCCTCGCCTCACACATGTACTTCCCACCATCCTCCTCTTCAATGTTATATATGGTTAAACGTTTCCCATAGTTTTTTATATTTGCCCGTTTCGGTAGCTTCTCTCTCCTTTTTGTCCATTCGATCACAGGAGTTGGACTGAGTAACAAGATGAGAGAAAACGAGATATGATTCGTGAAAAATAATACACACATTATTCTACCAAATGTAATAATACAACATGTTCTATGCAGATCCAGTCACTGAAGTTATGAATAAATATTCTTTCATACTAAATTGAGAAATGATTAGACTCTACTTACAATCCCTCTGCTATACACTCTAGCACCAGCTCCTCTCCTTTCACCAGCCATACATCTGACTGAACACCAGAGGGTACCAGAAGGCTCGGTCTTCTCTCTGGAATGGCATAGGCTTCCATGGGCAGAAAAGGACAGGCATAAAATATATAGTAGGTATATCTCTGAAACCCTAGGAGCAACTGCAGTAGGTGTTTGTCCACACTTGAGTCTTTTGGTACACTCTCCTAGCATATATATACAGTACCAGTCAAAAGCTTGGACACACCTACTCATTCAAGGGTTTTTCCTAATATTGTACTATTTTCTACATTGTAGAATAATAGTGAAGACATCAAAACTATGAAATAACACATATGGAATCATGTAGTAATCAAAAAAGGGTTAAACAAATTAAAATGTATTTTATTCTTCAAAGTAGCCACCCTTTGCCTTGATGACACCTTTGCACACTCTCTGCATTCTCTCAACCAGCTTCATGAGGAATGCTTTTTAAACAGTCTTGATGGAGTTCTGAGCACTTGTTTGCTGCTTTTCCTTCACTCAGCTATGAAAAGCCAACTGACATTTACTCCTGAGGTGCTGACCTGTTGCACCCTCTACAACCACTGCGAATATTGTTTTTTGACCCTACTGGTCATCTATGAACGTTTGAACGTCTTGGCCATGTACTGTTATAATCTCCACCCGGCACAGCCAGAAGAGGACTGGCCACCCCTCAGAGCCTGGTTCCTCTCTGGGTTTCTTCCTAGGTTCCTGCCTTTCTAGGGAGTTTTTCCTGGCCACCGTGCTTCTACATCTGCATTGCTTGCTGTTTGGGGATTTAGGCTGGGTTTCTGTATAGTACTTTGTGACATCGGCTGATATAAAAGGGGCTTTATAAATTAATTTGATTGATTGATTGACTCTGCAGTCCAACTCATCCTAAACCATCTCAATCGGGTTGATGTCGGGGGATTGCGTAGGCCACATCATCTGATGCAGCACTCCATCACTCTCCTTGGTCAAATACCCCTTACATAGCCTGGAGGTGTGTTTTGAGTCATAGTCCCACTAAGCCCAAACCAGATGGGATGAAGTATCACTGCAGAATGCTGTGATAGCCATGCTGGTTAAGTGTGCCTTGAATTCTAAATAAATCTCAGATAGTATCACCAGCAAAGCACCCCCACACCATCACACCTCCTCGTCCATGCTTCAAGGTGGGAACCACACATGCGGAGATCATCCATTRGCCTTCTCTGCATCTCACAAAGACACAGCGGTTGGAACCAAAAATCTCACATTTGGACTCATCAGATTTCCACCGGTCTAATGTCCATTGCTCGTGTTTCTTGTAAGAAGCAAGTCTCTTCTTATTATTGGTGTCCTTTAGTACTGTTTTCTTTGTAGCAATTCGAKCATGAAGGCCTGATTCACACAGTCTCCTCTGAACAGTTGATGTTGTGATGTGTCTGTTACTTGAACTCTATTAAGCATTTATTTGGGTGGTAGATGAACTTGAACTTATCCTCTGCAGCAAAGGTAACTCTGGGTCTTCCTTTCCTGTGGCGGTCCTCATMAGAGCTGGTTTCATCATAGCACTTGATGGTTTTTGCGACTGCCCTTCAAGAAACATTCAAAGTTATTGACATTTTCTGGATTGACTGACCTTCATGTCTTAAAGTAATGATGGACTGTCATTTCTCTTTGATTATTTGAGCTATTCTTGCCATAATATGGACTTGGTCTTTTACCAAATAGGGCTACTTCTGTATACCACCCCTACCTTGTCACAACACAACTGATTGGCTCAAACGCATTAAGAAGGAAAGACATTCCTCAAATGAACTTTTAACAAGGCACACCTGTTAATTGTATTGCATTCCAGGTGACTACCTCATGAAGCTGGTTGAGAGAATGCCAAGAGTGTGCAAAGCTGTCAAGGCAAAGGGTGGCTACTTTGAAGAATCTCAAATATAAAATATATTTTTATTTGTTTAACATTTTTTTGGTTAGTACATGATTCCATATGTGTTATTTCATAGTTTGGATTTCTTCACTATTATTCAACAATGTAGAAAATAGTCAAAATAAAGAAAAKCCCCTGGAATGAGTAGGTGTCTCCAAACTTTTGACTGGTACTGTATATTTTTTTTTTCACCCAGATAAAATTGCATAGATGAATCTCATTCAACGTGTGCATATTAAACATGTATTGACTTTTCCTGTAAGTTTGAGCCTTTAGTCAGTCAAATACTATGAACTGTAATGGGATATTATCATTCATGTTAAAGTCAAATATAATGTTAAAGCAACTCCCCACTGCTGTCACTGTCATCTAGCTCACCAGCAGGTTTTACTGAAATGTAAACAAAATATGAAGACCCACCTTGATCCAATGGAGCCATGTCTATTGCTCTGATCTGAAGTACATGCCTGCAATTTTTTTCACCTGCACACTTTGCACTTATACTTTTGTAAAATAAAACCATGTATAATATTGATATATTGACTTTTGCATCCGACAATTGTCTGGGGACAGCACTCCTCCCTCTCCTTACAGCATCACTGCATCTAGTGTCCTATACATTCCCTTTCAACTCCTACTCAACATGTAGGGCAGGGTTCTCAACCTAGGAGTGGTATGTTGCTGACCGGTCTTACAGATACCTATTTAATCTGTTTTTTCAAGTGCTATTTGTAATGTAAGTGTATSGGAGCCTTAATGTTGCACTTAGAATATGAGGATTTCCTCTTGGTCTAATGTTTAGAGGAAGGACTATAGCTTGCCTGTCCCTGGTATAAAACAGGTTGAGAAACATTGATGTAGTGCATCACACTGTCAACCTACAGCTCTTGACGACCACCGACATGGCTGTTTTCCGAACGATGGTCCGTATGGCGGAGAATGCGGCGAAGCAGCAATAGTCTCTCCGGCTATCCTTCTCCAGGGCGTTGGAGAAGTAGAGGTTGCCGTCATGGCCCATGGACACCCTCTCATCCTGTTCAATATGTTGGAGACCTGGAGGAAACAATAGATCGTTTTCATTAGGACACACCATGGAAAATGTTTTGCAACAGAAAGAGTCCATTTGTGTTTAATATGTACAATCCCTCCATCAGTGCTTAGACTGACAAGGCGAAAATGTGTGTTTCTTATTGGAAGTGTAAAGGAAGAACTAGGGTCACATGACATGACTGACCATACTGTGGCTTTAAATATGGCAGCCATTAAAAACTATTTCCCCAAGTGTTTCCCTTTATAGAGCAATGTAGGGAGAGTATTTGGTTGGATAGCAATTAGGTAAGAGTGGGGTTGTAGAAGTAGGGTTGGTCTGTCCATTCATAATTTTAGACATAGACTTGAATGGGAAAAATTCAAGCAAGGGGGAGGCCGATGACATCAGAGGGCACCATCAGACCAACTCCTTGAATGGCCTACTCCATAATGTTTGCAAAAACACTATTTTGCTTAAAACATATTTTTTTATGTGTGATGATTACTTTATTTATATGTGGGATATTGTTTTCAACAAGTTCAAAAATAGCTGGAGTGCATCTTTAAAGCTACAAACACCAAGCCAATGTTGACATGTTCAGACTTAAATTGCTGATACTTAACTCAGCAAAAAAAGAAACGTCCTCTCTGTCAACTGCATATATTTTCAGAAAACTTAACGTGTAAATATTTGTATGAAGATAACAAGATTCAACAACTGAGACATAAACTAAACAAGTTCCACAGACATGTGACTAACTGAAATGGAATAATGTGTCCCTGAACAAACGGGGGGTCAAAATCAAAAGTAACAGTCAGTATCTGGTGTGGCCACCAGCTGCATTAAGTACTGCAGTGCATCTCCTCCTCATGGACTGCACCAGATTTGCCAGTTCTTGCTGTGAGATGTTACCCCACTCTTCCACCAAGGCACCTGCAAGTTCTCGGACATTTCTGGGGGGAAATATCCCTAGCCCTCACCCTCCGATCCAACAGGATCTTTTTGCCAGTCCTGTGTAGTCAAGCGATGGTGGGTTTGTGCCCATAGGCGACGTTGTTGCAGGTGATGTCTGGTGAGGACCTGCCTTACAACAGGCCTACAAGCCCTCAGTCCAGCCTATTGCGGACAGTCTAAGCACTGATGGAGGGATTGTGCGTTCCTGGTGTAACTCGGTCAGTTGTTGTTGCCATCCTGTACCTGTCCCGCAGGTGTGATGTTCGGATGTACCGATCCAGCGCAGGTGTTGTTACACGTGCCCTGCCACTGCGAGGACGATCAGCTCTCCGTCCTGTCTCCCTGTAGCGCTGTCTTAGGCCTCGCACAGTACGGACATTGCAATTTATTGCCCTGGCCACATCTGCAGTCCTCATGTCTCCTTGCAGCCCTCATGTCTCCTTGCAGCATGCCTAAGGCACGTTCACACGGATGAGCAGGGACCCTGGGCATATTTCTTTTGGTGTTTTTCAGAGTCAGTAGAAAGGCCTCTTTAGTGTTCTAAGTTTTCATAACTGTGACCTTAATTGCCTACCATCTGTAAGCTGTTAGTGTCTTAACGACCGTTCCACAGGTGCATGTTCATTAATTGTTTATGGTTCATTGAACAAGTATGTGTTAAAACCCTTTACAATGAAGATCTGTGAAGTTATTTGGATTTTTACGAATTATCTTTGAAAGACAGGTTCCTGAAAAAGGGACATTTCTTTTTTTGCTGAGTTTATGTGCCGTTTAAACTATAACCATTTAATATGTGCATAAAAGCTCCATAGGCTTCAATAGGAAATAGTGACTAGCTAGCTAGCTATCTACTAGCTAAGTCCTGGKCCAGAGCTGGCCCAAAACTAGTGTGGACAAGAACTAGACCAGAGCTAGTGCAGCCCAGATCTGAACTAACTGTGGTCTAGTTCTGATCCGTACTAGCTCTGGTCCAGCTCTAGGCCAGGACGTAGCTAGTATTTAGCTAGCTCTGGTCCAGCTCTGATCCAGGGCGTAACTAGCACCTAGCTAGCTCTGGGCCCCGCACTAACTAGCTCTGGTCAATGCTCTGGTCCAGGGCGTAGCTAGTATCATTGGTCTAGCTCTGGTCCACATTAACTAGCTCTGGTACAGACTGACTCAACTTAGAATTTCTTCAGGAAATTTCATTTTCTAGTTGCTAGTTTAGAATTCTTATTTAATTTCTTATTTTTATTTGGACCACTTTATGAGAAGCTGCTCTCAGTTCTAAAAAACAAGCACTTGTATTTGAGCTCCTTGCCGAATTGAAAAGTGTGTGATTTGGCAGGATGGGACTAGAACGGCTGAGAGCCTAAGCATATGGCCTTATCCCCATTGATACACTACTTCATACAGTGCTGTGATGTCATTAGACCATAGACCCTCTTTTGGCTATGGTGAGAAAAAGGTGACAAAATGTCCAAATTTAAAGGGAACTATGTTGAGCAGCCCTAATTCTTCTTGTGTAATAACAAAAAATGTAATTCCCATTACTATGCCAATTTAAAACAACTACTGAATTACTACATAAGAACATGTCAATACTATTTTGTGACTTGAGTAATAACAATATTACAACAGAGGTATAAGAGCAACCTAATGTAAAGTGTTACTGTATTCTATTTCAATTGAAATGTGTATAAAGTGACATTTTCCCTTCTAAACTAGTTTCAGTTGGATGGTGCTGTAAAGACTGAACTAGTGGTCTATTTTCTCACCAATAGTCATCCAGTAGATCTTTCGTGGAGGGATCCCCTGTGGTGGATTGCATTCCAGAATCAGAGGCTGGCCCTCTTTAACAACGATTGGGTCAATCTTCTCTTTGGGGAACTTTGGGGTACCTGTGCAAAGGTTAGGCATGTTTTACTCATGTCAACACCTTTAGATAGGATTCAAAATGCTGTAAGATGCTAAACTGTTCACTATGCCAGGTTATTACAACATGAGAGTGGCACTCACTTGGTACAATGAGTTCAATTTCCTCTGATACTGCTGTTCCCAGATTGTTTGAAGCGTAGCACTGATACTTCCCCTGGAACTGCGCAAGGCGCCCGCTATGAATCACAAAACTCCCATTGTTTCTCTCTTTTTTGACCCCCAAGTCGAAGAGGGGATCTATGGCCTGGCCATCTTTTGTCCATCTGTATCTGTTGGGGCAATGAAGCGTTTTGTAATGCTTGGTTACAGTTATGATATTTAGCTAGAGATGCAACAATAAGCATTGGATTAATGCTGATAGTGTGAACAATCCATAAGCATAAGGGCTTTAAACAGGGAGATCCTAGGATAAATCGCAGTCATCTCACTCACACTGGTTGTGGGTTGCCTTTGGCTTCACATCTCATGGAAAAACTGTCTTCAAAGGGTAAGGCAATGACGGGGCCAGCGGTCTGCACTGTTATGGTCGGTAGCTGCTCCACTGCGGGATGAAAAGATACAAATCATACATTCACACCAAATTGCTTTCACCAAACAAACACTTTAACAACTTCACTACCATTATGGGGATTTGGTCATGTTTTGTGCAATGTACAGCAGGAAATGTATAACTTGTGCTTGTTGGAAGATTAATATTGAGAAACGAGTTCTATTTGCCCACATGTCTGAGCTAATAATGAACTGCAGTGCAGACAGCGATTAAACCAACAAGACATATCAATCTTGCACCGCATGTTCCACATGCCTGAAGTAAATGACCCGTCATAGGCATGAATTTAGTTAGCCAGTCCATTTCTCTGACAGCTGGACCATATACTCTCTCTTCACTGCCCATCATGGGCATAGGCTGTGTCTAAAACATCCCCCTATAGACTATGAAATATACTGAATGTACAAAAGACTATGAACATGTTCTTTCCATGACATAGACTGACCAGGTGAATCCAGGTAAAAGCTATGATCCCTTAATGATTTCACTTGTTAAYTCCACTTCATTCAGTGTAGATGAAGGGAAGGAGACATGTTCAAGAAGGATTTTTAAGCCTTTAGTCAATTTAGACATGGATTGTGTATGTGTGCCATTCATAGGGGAAATGGGCAAGACAAAATATTGAAGTGCCTTTGGGGTATGGCAGTAGGTGCCAGGTGCACCGGTTTGTGTCAAGAACTGCAATGCTGCTGGGTTTTCACAGTCAACAGATTCCCTTGTGTATCAAGAACGGTAATCCACCCAAAGGACATCCAGCCAACTTGACACAGCTGCATCCCTGTGGAACACTTTTGACACTTTGTAGAGTCCATGCCCCGACTAATTGAGGCTGTTCTGAGAGCAAAAGGACGGGGTGTTCTTAATGTTTTGTACACTCAGTGTAGTTTGCCCATACTGCACTTTACCTTCCAGGGGGATATCGAGTCCTCTGGCCCTGGTGGTCAAGGCCAAGATGAAAGCAAGGCCCAAGCTCCACAGCGACCTCATCACCCCACCGCCGTTGAGCAGAGACTGTCCAGGAGAGCAGGCGACACTACTGACAGCACCACGGCTTTGGCCCACTAGATCAGCGGATATCTGTCAACACTTAGAGGGATAGGACCTAGATGTGCAGAGACACAGGGAAATATAAAAACTGTCAGTAACCCAGTGGTGTACTCATGGAGGCAAGGGAAGCCATTTTCTGAATGTATCTCACTGGAGAAAGCATCCGAGCGAGCGAAACAGAGCCCGTCTTTTTCAGTATGTGTATCCCATCTATCTGATGCTGTCTGGTAAAAATGAGAAAGACATTGTTGCCCCATTGAATGCAACGGAAGCCAGCCAGCATTTAGCCTCCCTTGATAATAAAAAATAAAATAATAATAATAATAGCCAATCAGCATTGAGCTAAACTGAGTGAGCTCAACTGTGAATTATCCTGGCGAACCAAAATAAAACTGTAAAGGGAAGCTAGTTTGGACTTGTCTTCACACCAATCTCATCACATCAAAAGTAGAACGTAATTTACAGAAAAACTTAAATTGTTACTAGAGGTCGACCGATTATGATTTTTCAACGCCGATACCGATAATTGAAGGACCAAAAAAAGCCGATACAGATTAATCGGCCGATTTTTATATATATATTTGTAATAGTGACAATTACAACAATACTGAATGAACACTTATTTTAACTTAATATAATACATCAATAAAATCTATTTAGTCTCAAATAAATAATGAAACATGTTCAATTTGGTTTAAATAATGCAAAAACAAAGTGTTGGAGAAGAAAGTAAAAGTGCAATATGTGCCATGTAAAAAAACTAACGTTTAAGTTCCTTGCTCAGAACATGAGAACATATGAAAGCTGGTGATTCCTTTTAACATGAGTCTTCAATATTCCCAGGTAAGAAGTTTTAGGTTGTAGTTATTATAGGACTATTTCTCTCTATGCCATTTGTATTTCATATACCTTTGACTATTGGATGTTCTAATAGGTACTTTAGTATTGCCAGCCTAATCTCGGGAGTTGATAGGCTTGAAGTCATAAACAGCGCAATGCTTGAAGCACAGCGAAGAGCTGCTGGCAAATGCGCGAAAGTGCTGTTTGAATGAATGCTTACGAGCCTGCTGCTGCCTACCACCGCTCAGTCAGAGTGCTCTATCAAATCATAGACTTAATTATAATAACACACAGAAATACGAGCCTTAGGTCATTAATATGGTAAAATCCGGAAACTATAATTTCGAAACAAAACGTTTATTCTTTCAGTGAAATACGGAACTGTTCCGTATTTTATCTAATGGGTGGCATCCATAAGTCTAAATATTGCTGTTACATTGCACAACCTTRAATGTTATGTCATAATTATGTAAAATTCTGGCAAATTAATTACGGWTTTTGTTAGGAAGAAATGGTCTTCACACAGTTCGCAACGAGCCAGGCGGCCGAAACTGCTGCATATACCCTGACTCTGCTTGCACAGAACGCAAGAAAAGTGACACAATTTCCCTAGTTAAAAGAAATTCATGTTAGCAGGCAATTTAAACTAAATATGCAGGTTTAAAAATATATACTTGTGTATTGATTTTAAGAAAGGCATTGATGTTTAGGTACACATTGGTGCCACGACAGTGATTTTTRGCGAATGCGCTTGTTAAATCACCCGTTTGGCGAAGTAGGCTGTGATTTGTCAGGATTTGGCCAGGATTGTTCCGGTTTTGGCCACTAGATGCCCCCATTGTGCTTTTTTGACCCTTTTGTTTTCCCTTGTTTCCAGTTATTATTTGCACCTGTGCCTCGTTTCCCTTGAATGTATTTAAACCCTTAGTTTTCCTCAGTTCTTTGCTCTGTGTTTGTATGTTAGCACCCAGCCCCAGCCATGCTGTGAACTTTTGTTACTCCAATTGGATTCTCTTGAGGTACTCTGTTTTTGTTCTTGTTTATTTATTTTTGATTATTTCTTTTAGGGTTTTTTCCCCGCTGTATCTACCACATGGTGGATTTACCTTTTGTCTTGGAGCATTACCTTTTTTCTCTTGGAATTACTTTTGACGTTGTGGATTTATATTTTTGCCTGAAGTACTTTCCTTTTTACTTTATTAAAACACCGTCTCAAGTACTGCTGTGTCTGCCTCATCTTCTGGGTTCTGACGACTATTAGTGGCTCAGTTTGCTAAGTGACTGTTTCTCACACCGGAGACCCGAGTTCGTAACCGGGTCCTGACATGATTCAATGACAAATTAACAGGCACCGCATCAATTATATGCAATGCAGGACAAGCTAGATAAACTAGTAATATCATCAACCATGTGTAGTTAAATAGTGATTATGTTAAGATTGATTGTTTTTTATGAGATAAGTTTAATGCTAGCTAGCACCTTACCTTGGCTCCTTGCTGCACTCGCATAACAGGTAGTCAGCCTGTCACGCAGTCTCCTCGTGGAGTGCAATGTAATCGGGCATAATCGGTGTCCAAAAATGKCGATTACTGATTGTTATGAAAACTTGAAATCGGCCCTAATTAGTTGGCCATTACGATTAATCGGTCGACGTCTAATTGTTACATCTCGTTGTGCCGTTGTCCTCCAGTGGCTAGCTAGCTAAAATCATCAATTTCCTAAATTAGCCATGGATGGAGATAGGGATTTGGACTTGTGATCTTTACTTTTTGGCAAACGATTATAAACAGTAATTCTGATCCAACCATAAATTCCTACATTGTGCCCCTGGCCTGAGAGGATGGAAGTTCAATATGTAGCTAGATGTAGTAAGCTGATGTTAACTAGCTGGCCTAGCTTCCTTTTCATTGGTCATGAAAYGAAGTTCGGCTAGTGAGCAAGCATTTTTGCCAGGTAGCCTAGGACAACAAAAAATAAAAGCGTGTACTGTATCACAGAGTCATAGACCGTTTCGGCAACATGAACAGCATCCCTATACTAACTTTTAGTGGAGAAAAGTACATCTTGAATTGCCCAAGGGACAATTTTCTTTGCCTATACAAATCAGTAAATAAACGGAAGCGGAGCGGTTAAATTGCCTAAATGTACTAGTAAAATCATATATAAAATGCATTGGGTACAGTTTGATAGACTACCCCTCAGACAGTCTAAAATAATCTACATTAATAATAATAATACATTGCCCAAGCAAATACTGAAGCAACCCGGCTAGGCAATCATCATGTCTTTCCTTACTCCAATCCAAGTATTGAAAGACAGTTAAACTCTCTTCTGAATAACAGTWATGTCCCGTATCACACATCCTCTCTCAACGGGTGTAATTCATTGGTACATCATTGTTGTAAAACATGCCAGTGGTTTGGGATTACCCTTGATTAGATTAGACGAGGTACGATCACGAATATCCTACCAACGGAACATCAAAAACTGTAATATCTTATATGTTTCACGGAATCGTGGCTGAATGATGACATGGATATTCAGCTAGAGGGATATACGCTGCACGGCAAGATAGAACAGCACACTCCAGTAAGACGAGGGGGGGCGGTCTGTGCATATTCGTAAACAACAGCTGGTGCACGAAATCTAAGGAAGTCTCTAGATTTTGCTCGCCTGAAGTAGAGTATCTTGTGATAAAATGCAGACCACACTATTTGCCTATAGAGTTTTCAGCTATACATTTCGTCGCTGTTTATTTACCACCACAGACGGACGCTGACACTAAGACCGCACTCAGTCAGCTGTATAAGGAAATAAGCAAACAGGAAACCYRTCACCCAGAGGCGGAGCTCCAAGTGGCCGGAGACTTTAATGCAGGGAAACTTAAATCAGTTCCACCTCATTTCTATCAACATGGTAAATGTGCAACCAGAGAGAAAAAAACTGTAGATCACCTGTACTCCACACACAGAGACACGTACAAAGCTCTCCCTCGCCCTCCATTTGGTAAATCCGACCAAATTTCTATCCTCCTGATTCCTGCTTACAAGTCAAAATTAAAGCAAGAAGCACCAGTGACTCGGTCTATAAAAAAAGTGGTCAGGTGAAGCAGATGCTAAACTACAGGACTGTTTTGCTATCACAGACTGGAACATGTTCCGGGATTCTACCGATGACATTGAGGAGTACACCACATCAGTCACTGGCTTTATCAATAAGTGCATCAGTCACTGGTTTTGTCAATAAGTGCATCGAGGACGTCGTCCCCACAGTGACTGTACGTACATACCCCAACCAGAAGCCATGGATTACAGGCAACATTCGCACTAAGCTAAAGGGTAGAGCTGCCGCTTTCAAGGTGCAGGACTCTAACCCGGAAGCTTATGAGAAATCCTGCTATGCCCTCCGACGAACCATCAAACAGGCAAAGCGTCAATACAGGGCTAAGATTGAATCGTACTACACCGGCTCCGARGCTCGTCTTATGTGGCAGGGCTGGCAAACTATTACAGACCACAAAGGGAAGCACAGCCGCAAGCTGCCCAGTGACACAAGCCTACCAGACGAGCTAAATCACTTCTATGCTCACTTCGAGGCAAGCAACACTTACATGCTGATCAGACCGGACACGTCGCGTTCGCGAGAGTCGCACAATAAATGTAGAAATCCATGTTATTCAATTATTGCACCCATACTGCTCGCGCGCCAACGAGAGTCTGTGTTACCAAGGGCTAAAATAGAAGTCATTCCTATTTCTGACGCTGACCCCGCTGAAAGTCCTGCCTCTCCCATCTCCTCATTGGTTATAGAAGCAAGTACCCACGTGCCATCTCCTCATTGGTTATACCCACGTGGGTGATTGTAAGATGAACTTTGTTGCCGGTTGTCGTGGTAATAATATGAAAGTTTAGACGCGATCACCATATAAGTTCAAAGATGAAAAAGCCTGGAAGGAGGAGAGATGACTAGAAATGATTCGGTTGGCCGTTTTATGTGTGGATTCATTTGTCGGAGTAGAGGACCTTGTGCAGTTCAGGTAAAATAACAACTCAATGTTTATATCCCAGGACAAATTAGCTAGCAACAGCAAGCTAGCTAAATGGGACAAATTAGCTAGCAAGTGCAAGCTAGCTAAATTGCCATACATGTTTAATGCTTTTCGACCTGTCCCCAAATTAATGTCATTGGTTCAGTTTGTTTTGATATTTTAACCTGCGTGTCGTGATCGCGTTTGGTGTAGGGGAACAAAATCAATTTGCGCACGATGGCGCATGCGCGCAGCCGGTTTGGGTTCCGTGTTAGCGGCTTGCATGAGAGCATCAGCTGTTCCGGACAAATGTGTGATCACGCTCTACGTAGCCGACGTAAGTAAGACCTTTAAAACAGGTCAACATTCACAAGGCTGCGGGGCCAGACGGATTACCAGAACGTGTGCTCTGGGTATGTGCTGACC
The DNA here is from genome assembly GCF_002910315.2 of Salvelinus sp. IW2-2015. NCBI lineage: Eukaryota > Metazoa > Chordata > Actinopteri > Salmoniformes > Salmonidae > Salvelinus > Salvelinus sp. IW2-2015. Next base: position 15,924,202 of record NC_036847.1, read on the forward strand.
AACTGGCAGGTGTCTTCACTGACATTTTCAACATGTCCCTGATTGAGTCTGTAATACCAACATGTTTCAAGCAGACCACTATAGTCCCTGAAGGCAACCTGCCTAAATGACAACAGACCCGTAGCACTCACATCTGTAGCCATGAAGTGCTTTGAAAGGCTGGTAATGGCTCACATCAACACCAGTATCCCAGAAACCCTAGACCCACTCCGATTTTCATACTGCCCAAACAGATCCACAGATGATGCAATCTCCATTGCACTCCACACTGTCCTCCTTTCCCACCTGGACAAAAGGAACACCTACGTGAGAATGCTATTCATTGACTACAGCTCAGCGTTCAACACCATAGTACCCTCAAAGCTCATCACAAAGCTAAGGATCCTGGGACTAAACACCTCCCTCTGCAACTGGATCCTGGACTTCCTGACGGGCCGCCCCCAGGTGGTGAGGGTAGGTAGCAACACACCTGCCACGCTGATCCTAAACACTGGAGCCCCTCAGGGGTGCATGCTCAGTACCCTCATGTACTCCCTGTTCKCCCACAACTGCATGGCCAGGCACGACTCCAACACACACACCATCATTAAGTTTGCAGACAACACAACAGTGGTAGGCCTGATCACCGAAAATGACGAGACAGCCTATAGGGAGGAAGTCAGAGACCTGGCCAGGTGGTGCCAGAATAACAACCTATCCCGCAATGTAACCAAGACTAAGGAGATGATTGTGGACTACAGGAAAAGGAGGACCGAGCATGCCCCCATTCTCATTGACATGGCTGTAGTGGAGCAGGTTGAGACCTTCAAGTTCCTTGGTGTCCACATCACCAACAAACTAGAATGGTCCAAACACACCAAGACAGTCGTAAAGAGGACACAACAAAGCCTATTTCCCCTCAGGAAACTAAAAAGATATGGCATGGGTCCTCAGATCCTCAAAAGGTTCTACAGCTGCAACATCGAGAGCATCCTGACTGGTTGCATCACTGCCTGGTACGGCAATTGCTCGGCCTCCGACCGCAAGGCACTACAGAGGGTAGTGCATACGGCCCAGTACATCACTGGGGCAAAGCTGCCTGCCATCCAGGACCTCTACACCAGGCGGTGTCAGAGGAAGGCCCTAAAAATTGTCAAAGACCCCAGCCACCCCAGTCATAGACTGTTCTCTCTACTACCGCATGGCAAGCTGTACCGGAGTGCCAAGTCTAGGACAAAAAGGCTTCTCAACAGTTTTTACCCCAAAGCCATAAGACTCCTGAACAGGTCATCAAATGACTACCCGGNATCAAATGACTACCCGGACTATTTGCATTGTCTGCCCCCCCAACCCTCTTTTTACGCTGCTGCTACTCTCTGTTTATCATATATGTATAGTCACTTTAACTATACATTCATGTACATACTACCTCAATTGGCCCGACCAACCAGTGCTCCTGCACATTGGCTAACCGGGCTATCTGCATTGTGTCCCGCCACCCACCACCCGCCAACCCCTCTTTTACGCTACTGCTACTCTCTGTTTATCATATATGCATAGTCACTTTGACCATATCTACATGTACATAATACCTCAATCAGCCTGACTAACCGGTGCCTGTATATAGCCTCGCGACTGTTATAGCCTCGCTACTGTATATAGCCTCGCTACTGTTATTTTTCACCGTCTTTTTTACTGTTGTTTTTATTTCTTTACTTACCTATTGTTCACCTAATACCTTTTTTGCACTGTTGGTTAGAGCCTGTAAGTGCACGTGACAAATAAACTTTGATTTGATTGTAAAACTGGGATGGCAGCATCAAATGGCATGCTTACAGTAAACCTTATTGGCACATAATATAAGATGCTGCTATGAATGATTGCTAGAGTGGGTAGACTTAAGTTTGTATATAGTAGTAAGCCGGTGGGTATTGTGGGTTTCAGCCTGTGGGTACAGTGGCATTGCCAAAGTGCTCACTCTACAAACTAATCACTCAGTCACGAGAGCGGGAGTCTCGTAACCAATGATGTATCTCCGGCCAACCTCCCACAATGGAGTGTAACGTTGCCGGTTGGTCCTAGTTAGTAATATGGGTTAATGCAGGTTAATTTGGCAATTACTGTACACCAGGGCTAGGATTAGTCSAAATCAACAATGGAATTGAGAGTCAAGTAACACATTGGAAATTGCCCAATATTCTCAGTGAAGTTTAGTTTTCAATTTGTGAATTGAATTTCAGTTGGAATTGAATAGTTGGTTGCCTTTTTGTGACAGAAATAAACCTAATCCATGGTAAAGCAACTACGGTATGGTAAAACAGTCACAGCATCACACGATGAACCACATATATTTCAACAACAAAAAAACACACAAAAAAAAGACTCTATATAATATTTCTGTATATACTGAAATCTTGTGATTAATTCGTTTTTTCATTGTAGAAAAAATATATATGTAAAACAGTCCATAAAATGCCGGCAACCTTGCTTAAAGTAACAGCATTTGACCCTTTATCCAGATTTTGTTTATCCTGACAACAAAGAATCAACATCATGCCTGACCTTACCAAGGATGTAACTCATTCAAGCTAAACAAAGCCTCTGTTTCGTATACATAAATAACCTTTTGGATTATGAAAATYATTGGGCTTCCTCGGGGTACAGTATGTGCATGGAAGATCATGCAACAACCTCCCAGTTTACATTGACTCAAATAGCCAAAGTTGGATGAAATAAAACTTCAATTCATTCATTAATGTGATGAAGTCCATTCTTGCAGTATTGAAGAAACGCAAGGCTTTGGGATATAAACAGGTAACATGCTCCCAACATTTGTTTGGAAGCAGAGGGATCTATTACCAGACCACGTCAGGATATTAAACCCTCCAATCCCCAGGGATTGTGTTTACATGACCAATAGTCGGCCGAGGAATGAGTGTGGGCCCACCACACTGCTAATCCCTTTACCACAGCAACTCAAAACACACATTGTATTGTACCTCATTACTTACTGACTTGAAATTCCAAACATAATATTAATCATCAATCCATTGGAAAAAAAAGAGCAACAACATACAGTAAAGGGCATGGAAAATAGAGTATACTCACTGGAATTTTTCAACTGTGGATGCCTATAGGCTGTGAGCAAATCACCTGCATTGAAAGTCCATTTAAATGCCTCAGACATCTGTGCTGTGCAAGTTCAGTCACACCGGACAGGAACAGACAGTGAGCATTCCAGCTCACCCTTCACGTTGCTTATTTTTCTCCCAGTGAACGCCTCTCGTCCGCCCCTCCACTCAAGCAGCTAAAGGAGCTATGGGAGATTCACTGAAGTGACATATGTCGGCAAAGCCTCTCACTTGGCAAAGAGGCTCTCTAAGCCGACCGACAATGACTTGGACAAAGCCACGGCCACAGGGCTATTCACAGAGCATTAAAGAATGGGGGGAGAGGAAGTACAGGCATGCCTCTCTGTCCATACCCCTCCTCACCCTGCACTACCACCCCATGCCTCCCTTCACTAAACATGTGCATGATGACACCCATTTACACCCACCCTATTTTAATGATTATAATGCAATGGGTCTTAGCTCCATTGAAGAGAGTGGAGCGGTGGATGACATCTGCTTTCATCAAGCCTCATCTTTTGTAGTTGTGTACTGCACTGGCTTGAGGGGTGGATACTGTTGTTAGAGAAGGACATACACTGCACTCACTGCAAGGTTTTACATGTCTAAAAACTTAGACACAATAGGCTACTTGTATCATCAACACATAATGGGCCTTTTTGTGAGCTGTCTGTTACACAATATCAGCTAGGCTTGGGCGGTATACTGTATACTGGGTGTTTAGAAATACCAACGGTAAAATAAAAAAACATACACTACATGACCAAAGGTATGTGGACACCTGCTCCACTCTTCTGGGAAGGCTTTCCACTAGATGTTGGAACATTGCTGCGGGACTTGCTTCCATTCAGCCACAAGAGCATTAGTGAGGTCGGCACTGATGTTGGGCGATTAGGCCTAGGGTTGAGGTCTGAGATCTGTGCAGGCCAGTCAAGATCTTCCACACCAATGTTGACAAACCATTTCTGTATGAACCTCGCTTTGTGCATGGGGGCATTGTCATGCTGAAACAGGAAAGGACCTTCCCCAAACTGTTGCCACAAAGTTGGAAGAACAGAATCATCTAGAATGTCATTGTATGCTGTAGAGTTAAGACTTCCCTTCACTGGAACTAAGCCTGAACCATGAAAAAAACAACCCTAGACCATTATTCCTCCTCCACCCAACTTTACAGTTGGCACTAAGCATTTGCGCAGGTAGCGTTCTCCTGGCATCCGCCAAACCCAGATTAGTCTGTTTGGACTGCCAGATGGTGAAGTGTGACTCATCACTCCAGAGAACACGTTTCCACTGGTCCAGAGTCGAAATGGAGGCGAGCTTTAAACCACTCCAACCGACGCTTGGCATTGCGCATGGTGATCTTACTCTTGTGCGGCTGCTCGGCCATGGAAACCCATTTCAGAAAGCTCCTGACAAACAGTTATTGTGCTGACGTTGCTTCCAGAGGCAGTTTGAAACACCGTAGTGACTGTTGCAACCGAGGACAGACCATTTTTATGTGCTGCACACTTCAGCACTCACRGGTCCCATTCTGTGAGCTTGTTGTGCCTAGATGTTTTCACTTCACAATAACAGCACTTACCGTTGACCGAGGCAGCTCTAGCAGGGCAGAAATATGACAAACTMACTTGTTGGAAAGGTGGCACCCTATGGAAGTGCCAAGTTGAAAGTCACTGAGCTCGTCAGTACAGGCCATTCTACTGCCAATGTTTGTCTATGTAGATTGCATGGCTGTGTGCTCGATTTTTTATACATCTGTCAGCAACGGGTGTGGCTGAATTTGAAGGGATGTCGTGTAGCTGGGAGGGTTAATCAGGACAACTGACTGAACAGAATTAATTTGCCTCCACTTGACTCTCAGCTGTGCGATACACAGTACCAGTCAAAAGTTTGGACACATCTACCCATTCAAGTGTTTTTCTTTATTTTTACGCACTGCTTATATGCCAGTTAGGCACTACACCCCTTGTAAAGCAGATTCATGTGCTTAATTTTAAGAATTTATTTGGCTACTTTAGTTGTGATACAAACCTTATTAAAACATATTGGCTTATGGGCTAGGCTACATGAGGTGCGTGATTATGATTAGAAAAAAACGCACAAAAAGACATTGTTTCTTATGCTGGGCATCATTCACTAGTGACAATATATAATTCACAAGGCTAATATTGTCACGTTCCTGACCTGATTTCCCTTATTTTGTATGTATTTAGTATGGTCAGGGCGTGAGTTGGGGTGGGTTGTCTATGTGTGTTTTCTATGTTGGGTTTTTTGTGTTCGGCCTGGTATGATTCTCAATCAGAGGCAGCTGTCAATCGTTGTCCCTGATTGAGAATCATACTTAGGCAGCCGGGGTTTCACGTGTGTTTTGTGGGTGTTTGTTTCCTGTGTCAGTGTTTGTGCCACACGGGACTGTTACGGTTAGTTCATTTGTTATTTTGTATCGTGTATTGTTTTCGTGTTTATTAAATTCATGGAAACTTACCACTCTGGAAATTGGTCCTCCGATCCTTCTCGCCTCTCCTCGTCCGATGAGGAYGACGACTTAGACTGCCGTTACAAATATTGTCAATCATCAGACTATTCTTTATTTAATCTTGTCTTTACATATACTAAATAATATACAGTACCATTCAAAAGTTTGGAAACACCTACTCATTCAAGGGTTTTTCTCTATTTTTACTATTTTCTACATTGTAGAGTAATAGTTAAGACATCAAAACTATGAAATAACACATATGGAATCATGTAGTAACCAAAAAAGTATTAAACAAATTCTTCTAAGTAGCCACCCTTTGGCGTGATGACAGCTATGCACACTCTTGGCATTCTCCCAACCATCTTCACCTGGAATGCTTTTCCAACAGTCTTGAAGGAGTTCCCACATATTCTGAGCACCKGTTGGCTGCTTTTCCTTCCTTCTGCGGTCCAACTCATCCCAAACCATCTCAATTGGATTGAGGTTGGGTGATTGTGGAGGCCAGGTCATCTGATGCAGCACGCCACCACTCTCCTTCTTGGTCAACTAGCCCTTACACAGCCTGGAGGTGTGTTTTGGGTCATTGTTCTGTTGAAAAACAAACGATAATCTCACTAAGCGCAAACCAGATGGGATGGCGTATCGCTGCAGAATGCTGTGGTAGCCATGCTGGTTAAGTGTGCCTTGAATTCTAAATAAATCACTGACAGTGTCACCAGCAAAGCAGCCCCACACCATCACACCTCCTCCATGCTTCACGGTGGGAACCACACATGCGGAGATCATCCTTTCACCTACTCTGCATCTCACAAAGACACAGCGGTTGGAATCAAACATCTCAAATGTAGGCCTCTCGGGTGGCGCAGTGGTCTAAGGCACTGCATCACAGTGCTAGCTGTGCCACCAGAGACTCTGGGTTTGAGCCCAGGCTCTGCCGCAGCCGGCCGCGACCGGGAGGTCCATGGGGCGATGCATAATTGGCCCAGCGTCGTCCGGGTTAGGGAGGGTTTGGCCGGCAGGGATATCCTTGTCTCATCGCGCACTAGCGACTCCTGTGGTGGGCCGGGCGCAGTGCATGCTGACCAGGTTCCTAGGACACATTGCTGCAGCTGTCTTCTGGGTTGGATGTGCATTGTGTCAAGAAGCAGTGCGGCTTGGTTGGGTTGTGTTTCGGAGGATGCATGACTCTCGACCATCGCCTCTCCCGAGTCCGTACGGGAGTTGCAGCGATGAGACAAGACAGTAACTACTACCAATTGGATACCACGAAATTYGGGAGAAAAAGGGGTAAAATAATAATARAAAATAAAAAAAATCTCAAATTTGGACTCAGACCAAAGGACATATTTACACCGGTCTATTATCCATTGTTCGTGTTTCTTGGCCCAACCAAGTCTCGTCTTCTTATTGGTGTTCTTTAGTAGTGCTTTCTTTGCAGCAATTTGACCATGAAGGCCTGATTCACGCAGTTTCCTCTGAACAGTTGATGTTGAGATGTGTCTGTTACTTGAACTCTGTGAAGCATTTATTTGGGCTGCAATCTGAGGTGAGGTTAAATGCTGATTTCTGAGGCTGGTAACTCTAATGAATTTATCCTCTGCAGGAGAGGTAACTCTGGGTCTTCCTTTCCTGTGGCGGTCCTTATGAGAGCCAGTTTCATCATAGCGCTTGATGGTTTTTGCGACTGCACTTCAAGAAAAATTCAAAGTTCTAGACATTTTCCGGATTGACTGACCATGTCTTAAAGTAATGATGGACTGTCATTTCTCTTTGCTTATTTGAGCTATTATTGCCATAATATGGACTTGGTCTTTTACCAAATAGGGCTACTTCTGTATACCGCCCCTACCTTGTCACAACAACTGTTTGGCTAAAATGCATTATGAAGGAAAGAAATTCCACAAATTAACAAGGCACACTTATTAATTGAAATGCATTCCAGGTGACTACCTCATGAAGCTGGTTGAGAGAATGGCAGATATGGTTATTTCATAGTTTTGATGTCTTCACTAATATTCGTCAATGTAGAAAATAGCAAAAAAATMGTAAAAATCCTTGAATGAGTAGGATTGTCGAAAATTTTGACCGGTACTGTACATCTGTCTCATATTAAGGTCAACCGTGTTATGTGAACTGAACTCTCGTTTTAATATGGTGAAACTATTCCTTTTTAAATATTTTTTTCAAAGGAAAGGTTGAACATCTTATAGTCAAAAGAGTAAAAGCAGATGAGATGGTTTTACTATTTTTGGCAATTTCCTGGTATTTTGTGGTGGGAAAATTAGCTGGTCGAGTATAACACGTCAACCCTGTTACCAATAGATAGACAGGCTAGAAATGTTTTAACAATTTCATTTTCCATTTCAGGTTACATTCAATTGCCACTCCCTGTTGCACACAACAAGTTTCCATTCTCCCTGTCACAAGGGGATTTTTTGCTGATTTAAGAAGAAATCATCAACCCTGTTGCAGTCTAACCTGTTACTTTAATCTGCACTTAATAGGCARTTAGTATAGTCATTTTTGATTTAATCTCTTGAGATGGGATATCTAAAAAAWTAATTAATTAATTAAAATCGGACCAAGTCACTTCTCAAAAGGGCACTGAATTGGTGAAACGACCCTTCCACTGATTGCAAATGTTAATCACATCCCAGTGAGATTGTGCTATCTTGGCATATATAACTGTTGTAAGTAAAATTAAAGATGACTCTCTTATCATTTGATCTATGGTTATGTGGTCAAAGCACTAATCCCTTTAGCCATCTCTTTATCAATTTATGCAGTCAACAAAAACAATGCAAATAAAATAATTAACTGTTGTAAATGTTATAAAGATGGTGCCTCAGATCACACCACTGGATGTTAACTTGGTTTCCAAGGATACCTTTTTCCTTCATATTTCTGAAAAAAGTAAGTTCCTTGAGTAACACTTCCATTGAGCCTTGCTGAAAAGGGATACATTACAGGACAGCACTGCATTTCCCAACAGCACTAACAGGAGTTCTAGTCTCTCAATTTATCATAACCGGCAAAGGTCAGAAAGAGGCATGGTCTTACCTTTGAGGTCAATATCTGCCAAACCTAACATGTACTCCTTGTGCCCTCTCAAAAGGAGTGAATATCTAAACAGGTACCACAGCCTCGATTCCACACTAACAGACAGCACCTGGCAGCTCTCTGACATCAAGAGCCAACCTGTACTACCAGTATTATGAAAGGGCAGGGTTTGTACAGACAGACACGCACACACACTTGTTAGGTTACGGTGAAGCGTGCTAGAAACTTCTCACATTTCAAAGACTGCTCCTTTCAAAAGTTCAAACAAAAACATTGACTGTAGTGAGACGCTGCTGCACGTGGGCGTTGTTAGATAACATTACTGTATTGTACTCACAGAGGAAGTCTATGTGAGCCAATTACTTAGTGTACTCCTCTTTTGGTGTCACTTCCAGTTTTTTMAATTGACCTGCAGCTGATGACAATATCGATTGTGGGATTTTGGACATGTCCACAGTCAATCTGTGTTTGCAATTAAATCATGCCAAGTGTAGTCATTTGAAGAGCTGAGTGAATGAGAGACGAAGAATACAGTACATGGCTACTGCTATTGTTGTTATGCTCAAGTACTAAACTTAGCTCTCATGCTTTCAATTGACCTTTCAACATTGCCGTTGTCATTGCCGTTGTTTTTAGAGTGAATGTTCTCATTGTTGGTCCCGCCATATTGTGAAAAGTGTCATTCTGTAGTGGGAAAGAGCTCATTCAGTCAGGGGTTAAGAGTTTAGTGGATTGTGTGAGGACATGGGAAGAGCCGTTGCTAAATTTAATTTTGAAGCATGTGATTGGTTGGGCAGGGATTGTATTGTATTTACAACACTTAATTAAACCACCAAACAAAAACTTGGTCCCTGAGGGGGGAAATTAAGACTTTGGACAGACTACTAACCACTCATTACCCTTTTTGTTGATTTCTTTCTTTACAATAAATATGGAAATAATCAAAGTGAGATGAAACCGTTAACAAAACATTTTGGGATATACATAGGACTTTGTTATATCCTATTCCCCAATGGAATTACATTTTACAAAACAATTATAATGGTTTTTCACAGCTCCCCTACATGGAACTCATCACTTGGCAGCGCTTGAGAGTGACAATGAAAGGGCCATTCAACAGCTAAATCAGTTTGCTGCAAGAACTGGGACATGGAGAGTGACACTCAAACTCTGCTTTCTCCCTTTTCSGGGTCTACTGGCAGTCCACTTCACACCTCAGCTCTTTCCACCACAGTGCTGAGAAAGAGATAAGGGAATGATTCCCCCAACAAATACCAGAAGCTAATATAGTACATCCGGTAACACTGTACTAACACCTTTTTCATAACACCTTTTTAAAAACAGGCATGATAGTTTTATGAATGACTTRCAGCTCCCGAGTGGCGCGTAGGTCTAAGGCACTYCATCTCAATGCTAGAGACATCACTACAGACCCTGGTTCGATCCTGGGCTGTATCACAACCGGSCGTGATCGGGWGTCCCATAGGGTGGCGCACAATTGGCCCAGTGTTGTCTGGATTAGGGGAGGGTTTGGCCGGGGTAGGCCGTCATTGTAAATAAGAATTTGTTCTTAACCTCTCTTGGGTAGGGGGCAGTATTTTCACGTCCGGATTGAAAATCGGGCCCAAAGTAAACTGCCTGTTACTCAGGCCCAGAAGCTAGGATATGCATAGAATTGGTAGATTCTGATGGAAAACACTCTAAAGTTTCTAAAACTGTTAAAATGATGTCTGTGAGTATAACAGAACTGATATGGCAGGCAAAACCCCAAGGACAAACCATCCCCCAAAATATATTTTTCAGCTTACCACTGTTTTCAATGGCTGTCACTTTTAGTATAAGGCAAAATCCTCCCAGATTGCAGTTCCTAGGGCTTCCACTAGATGTCAACAGTCTCTAGAAAGAGTTTCATGCTGGTTTTTGGAAAAATTAGCCAGAAATTTTTGTTTTTCTAGGTGGCTCCCATTTTGTCTGTAGTGTTTCCAAGCGCGTGGAAGAGAGCGCGTTCTTTGGTATTTTTCTCCGGTAAAGACAATAACGACTCTCCGTCTGAAATTGTATTGTTTATTTATGTATTAGGTTACCTAAGGTTTGATTATAAACGTTGTTTGACTTGTTTGGAAAAGTTTATTAGTAACGTTTGMGATTAATTTTGTATGCATTTTGATGGTGGGAAACTGGGTGGATTATTGACTGAAGCGTGCCAGCTAAACTGAGTTTTTATGGATATAAAGAAGGACATTATCGAACAAAAAGACCATTTGTGATGTATCTGGGACCTTTTGGAGTGCCAACAGAGGAAGATCAAAGGCATTTATAATATCGCTATTTCTGACTTTCGTGGTGCACCTGCCTGGTTGAAATATGTTTTTCATGCTTTTGTATGCGGGGCGCTGGTGTACTTTTGCCGTAAAGCCTTTTTGAAATCTGACACAGCGGCTGGATTAACAAGAAGTTAAGCTTTATTTTGATGTATTACACTTGTGATTTTATGAAAGTTAAATATTTGTAATTCTGTAGTTTGAATTTCGCGCTCTGCAATTTCACCGGATGTTGGCCAGGTGGGACGCTACCGTCCCACCTATCCATATTAACTGACTTTCCTAGTTAAATAAAGGTTAAATTCTGTACCCCTTTCAAATAGTGTTACTCTATATCCCATCGCTATAGCTTATGGTAGCATTTTCTTTGTTTTTTTAGCCCATTTTAATCCTGACTTGGTTTCCCTTGTTTTTAAAGACAAAACATCCATGTGCTGTCAACAATTTCTCAGTTATTTACAATATATGCACTTTATGTACTGTAAATATTTTCTCAAAACACAGTAGCACCGGTAAAATAACTAGACGCTGGTTTGCAACAGAGCAATAGAGGAGAGAACCTAACATGAATATACCTGTTGACACGTTGACGGCATCCGACTCACTTTCTCTCATCTCTTTCCTTTCATCAGCTAGGAGGGAGAAGGAATAAGAGGAYCGAAGGAGCCGCCAAGTTCCAGGGATGTCCTGGGCTTTAGTGGCAGGTCACGACAAGTACCTTTTATCCGGTTTGCAATGAACAGCTGTTGGATCTCCTTCTCAATCTTTGTGGATTACGATTCATAATTGAGGGGCTTAGACAAAAGGAAGCAATCAAACCATTCTATTCTATTCTTACAAAACACACACATACAGTTCACTCCCACTGTCCCACTTACACACGCTTTGGAGATGACACCACTGCTCAAACTATGGCACAAAGGAAAGTAAAGAAGGCACTACGACCTAATTGAATGGACAGATCGTTAGGCTCATTTCATCAAATGGCTTATACCTGCAGCCTTGCTACCTATACAACTTGACAGAATCCAGATTTGAAAGCRTTAGTAATTATTAGGGATGTAACGATTCACCAATATGCATCGATCCCAGTTCAAATGTTAAAATATGAGTGCATTGGTCTGTGTGACCCCAAACCGAACTAAATGTAGCATGCATCGTTCAGAAAATCAATACAAACGTWGACTTTTTGTTGCTCAAATTACTTTTTTATTTAACWAGACAAGTCAGTTATYAACAAATTCTTATTTACAATGACGGCCTTCCCTGGCCAAATCCTAACCTGGATGACGCTGGGCCAATTGTGCGCTGCCCTATGGGATTCCCAATCAGGCCGGTTGTGATACAGCCTGGAATCGAACCAGGGTCTGTAGTACGCAGTGCTTTAGACCGCTGCGCCATCGGGAGCCCACTTTCTTTCTGGAGCCCATCGGGATCCCACTTTCTTTTCGGGAGCCCATACTGCTCATCTTTTGTGACAACTGCGTCCTCTCCTTCAATGTTGAACTAAGCATGTGTTGACAGTAACTGATCTACAAGTCATTTTGCATGCTGAACAACCCCAGGCAATATCAGTAGCCTTGTCAAACTGTGTGCTGTGCGTAGCTTCCCGCGCTGACCAACAAGAGTTAGGCCTATTCCTGATTTGGCACATCTGCATGTCACCTTCATAAAATGGCTAGGGCAATATTAGGCATTATTAGTTGAGTGTCAACCAATGTAACTTGCTAGCTTATTTTTTATCACATGCTATGTTGAAAATTGTGTTTTACCGGAATAAAAGTATCAACGGAGACAACTCATCTGGCTACAGTACATCTGGGCTTACATTAGATATTATTTTGGTTGTTCATGTTCACTATCAGCAATAGTTTTGCTTGAAACAACTCACCAGACAGTTTATTAGGTACACCCATCTAGTACAGGGTCGGACCCTCTTTGCCTCCAGATCAGCCTGAAACTTTCGGGGCATTCTACAAGGTGTCGGAAATGGGATGTTGGTCCATGCTGATGCGATGGCATCACTCAGTTGCTGCAGATTGAAAGGCGGTACATTTATGCTGCAAACTGCCCGTTCTATCTGATCCCAAAGATGTTCTATTGGGTTGAGGTCTGGGGACTGACCAAGCCACTCAAGTAAACTGAACTCACTGTAATGTTCAAGGCAATGTTTTTACACTCCTCAATTGTCCAGTGTTGGTGATCGCCGCGTGTCCACTGGAGCCGCTTCTTGTTTATAGCTGATAGGAGTGGAACCCAGTGTGGTCGTCTGCTGCACGACAAGGATCGATGGATGGGCTATTGGATGGTCTATAACGAGATGCCGTTTGGCACATACATTTTGTAAAGTACCATTATTTGTCTGTTTGTGGCCCACCTGTTAGCTTGCACAATTTTTGCCATTCTCCTTTGACCTCTCTCATCAATGAGCTGTTTTCGCTCACAGGACTGTCACAGATTGGATGTTTTTCGTTTGTCGCACCTTTCTCAGTAAACCCTAAACTGTCGTGCATGAAAAGCCCTGGAGGGCGGCTGTTTCTGAGATACTGGATCCGGCGTGCCTGGCACCGACAATCATACCACGCTGAAAGTCACTTAGATCACTTGTTTTGCCCATTCTTACGTTCAATTGAACAGTAGCTGAATACCTCAATGCGTCTGTCTGCTTTATATAGAAAGCCATGGCCCACGACTAGGGCTGTGGCGGTCACAAAATTTCGTCAGCTGGTGATTAACAAGCAAATAACTGTCAATCTCACGGTAATTGACCAGGCTTCCACACCTGATGCTGTCACGGCCGTCAAAGGAAGTGGACCAAAGCGCAGCGTGGTGAGCGTAGATATTCCTTTTTATTAGAATGACGCCGACAAAACAATAAACAATACAAAAACGACCGTGATGTTTAAGGGCTATAGTGCCACAAACAAAGACAACTTCCCACACAGAAAGGAGGGAAAAGGGCTACCTAAGTATGGTTCCCAATCAGAGACAACAATAGACAGCTGTTCCTGATTGAGAACCATACCCGGCCAAAACATAGAAACACAAAATCATAGATAACAAAACATAGAATGCCCACCCCAAATCACACCCTGACCAAACCAAATAGAGACATAAAAAGGCTCTCTAAGGTCAGGGCGTGACAGATGCAGTCCTTAGGAACATCTACATTTWAAAAAAAGTCTAATAAACATGTAATATAGCTTGCACCTTCACAATAAATCAATTGTTTTATTTAGACAGGTCGAAAGAAGCATGATATGAAGAAAATGTAGTCTATTTCAGAATAGCATACTCTGAGTTGTCCTTATGTTAGGTCCTGATCTGGCTATGCCAAATGGCTGTGGGCTACACTAGTTCATTTAGCAGACAAGATTTGCTTAGAATTCCATGGCTTTATTTTATAGTATGAAGAATAAGATTGAACAAAGCTGAAGAAAAGAGAAAGGATATTTTCTCCAAACGATTTGAGGGAGTGCGCACATGTGACTATTCTGTGTTGAGCGGTTAACAAAGAAATAGGTATTCCTATATCCTTAATTTATAATTATTAATGCAACTTTAGTTGTTCTACAAACGTTGGGCTATATGTTTTGATTTTTATTACATCGTAAGGCTGCATGATGCGACTCTAATGATGATTTGAAAAAAGTTGCTTGAAAGGCATGAGCTCTTCTTTGTATTTTCTGCAGGCTGTAAACACTACATCAGTCACTCATTCACAATTTGACAAGCACTTGATAATGCCTGGAATTTTATGGCGGCATCCCATTTGTGTGGCTGTAATGCACCCTAAAAAAAAACATGCCTTTTGAGGCCATTCGCCGTTGTGCCCTTCTCCCTGAGTGCTGCGCGCTCCATCAAGTGATTGGGTCTTTCTCACAGGCTACAAGTGAAGAGACACACCGGGGACGCAACTGCGTGCGTGCTTATCCAATTCCGAGGCGCATATTGAAGATATTGGAAGAACTGTCCACATTTACTTTTCATCAGCCAACAAGATGAGTAGGCCTAACGAACAGCAAAAGCACTAGCCTATGTCAATCTACTATCCCCCATAGTACAAAAGTTGACTTATTCTATTCTGTGCAAGAAATAAATATTCCAAACATAGTCTGTGACAATTGTGGGATGCGATAGATCCCAAATGAATACAACCACTAGTATCCCCCAAAATGTTTTATGCAATGTGGCCTACGCAACAGACGTTTAGCTTTAAATGTTGATAAATTAGACTATTTCTTCACATGATAAGTGCAGCAATGCACACATGGTAGGAGGCTATAAGCGCGAATGTTCAATTAGCGGAAAACACCATTATCAAAAGTGACCTCAAATGCAATTATTTTTTTRCCCCAAACTTCCCCAAACTTGAAATTCACGTGCTGCTTATGTATGCCAGTTAGGCTCTAAACCTCTTGTAAAGCGGATTAATGTGTTTAATTTTAAGAAGTTATTTGGCCACTTTAGTTGTGATACAAACCTTATTAAAACATACAGGCTTATGGGCTAGGCTACATGAGGTGTAGGTATTGTTTCTTATGCTGGGCATCATTCACAAGTGATAATATATAATTCACAAGCGAAAGGCTAATATTGTCACCCATCAGACTATTCTTGATTTAATCTGGTCTTTACATATACTAAATAACATACAGTACTACCAGTCAATAGTTTGGACACACCTACTCATTCAAGGTTTTTTCTTTATTTTTACTATTTTCTACATTGTAGAATAATAGTGAAGACATCAAAACTATGAAATAACACATTTGGAATCATGTAGTAACCAAAGAAGTTACATCTTTGCACACTCTTGGCATTCTCTCAGGCAGCTTCACGAGGAATGTTTTTCCAACAGTCTTGAAGGTGTTCCCACATATGCTGAGCACTTGTTGCTGCCTTTCCTTCCCTCTGCAGTCCAACTCATCCCAAAACATCTCAATTGGGTTGAGGTCAGGTGATTGTGGAGGCCAGGTCATCTGATGCAGCTCCATCACTCTCCTTCTTGGTCAAATAGCCCGTACACAGCCTGACCGGCAACCACCCCCGGGGTAAGTTGACCGGCAACTACCCCTGGGGGCAACTTACCCCAATAGAAGATTATGTCATAGGGTTTCACAGAAGTGTGAAACCCTTTTTTTTTACCTCACCTGCACATTACCTCACCTGCACATAAAGAAACTTTGTTATTTTACCTTTTCCTTACACTCCATTATGTACAGTTAAACTAAACTCATTATCATTTGAATAGGGGAAGATTTTAAATCCCAGCACTCTCTAAAATGAAATTCAAGAGCAAACGGTTTTCAATAGTTCGTAATATTATAATTTTTTTAAATAACAAATTCATTGGAATATAACCAACTGCCTTTCTTTATTGAATGTGTTTTGGATTCCCATCCTCTCCGCCAAGTCAAAAGGCAAGTTTTCGGGGATCCCATGATTTAAGTCCAAAAAGGGCTCTTTCTATTTCATGGTTATAACTCACCAGGTCACATTCAAAAGAGCCAGTGAAGACTGGTAACCCATCCAAAATGGCTGTGGCCTGGGGTTTTTGCCTCCTGGTCTCGGTGGCGCCTCAGGGTTTTGTGTGGCACATTAAAAGCATGGGCAGCTGTCTTAATACCCTGCCCATTTTCTATAGCATTCAGGGCACGACGAAGCGCATCTTCGCCATAGCCACCACGATCATATATTTTCTTCTAAACTATTTTTTTAAGTATCTTAATAATGGTGGAGAACTGACCCCTAATCTAACCCTAAACTTACTCATATTCTGACCGTAACCTAACCCCTAATCTAATCCTAACCATGGCCCCTATTCTAACTCTGATCCTTAATCCTTACCCTGCTAACTGGGGGCTAGCTAACTATGCAATCAGACATTAGCTTATGCTAACTAGCTGGCTAGAATTTATTTCACCTCAGACTTTCTGCTAGTTAGGTAACTGGGCCAGTGCCTAAATTACAGTTAGAAACAAATTATCAACCATAAAGGGGCTAGATCGCCCCATTGGAGGGGGGCATCTTGTGCAACATACTAACCTAACATATTACTACTTTACTCAAAAACAATCAACATTTTTCTCTCTAAACAAGTGGATGATGTATCCTAACGCTTCACTACATGTATATATAACAAAAATAAGGATCAAACTTCATTGGATTATATCTACAACTATTTCTAAATTACCAAAAATTTGATCAATTTACCTCAAAATCATTTTGAGGAAATTACATTTTTAAAAATGATGAAAGATTGATCAAGACTAGTAGCAGCCAGAGGAACTGTTGAAAAAAGGATTTGTGACAAATTGTGTTTGTGAGAATTGGGGGGGGGGGGGGGRTTRTTKCCCCYGGGGGCATCTCACCCCATAGTACCCTAAGTCCTACCTTATTGATATTGTACAAGCTCTCAAATGGAATGTAATTAAATTATTTCAAATCTGATGAATGAATGAATACAGATATTCATCTAAACACTGTAGATGACACATCCTTCCAACACATTTATGACAAGCTAGGAGTTCATGGGAATGAAAACTTCTGTTGTAACATGCTGGAAACAGCACAGGGTCATCCCTATACCACAATGTGCACCCTACCCGCACACACATTCCTCAAAAATTACCCCATCTACAGCAAGCTCTGACAGGGCCGCCACAAAACACTTAACTGAGGTAAACAAGACAAGAGCCTTCCTTGTACTCTATCTGGACTGTCAGACTTCAATTTGCTAAAAAAACAACACACTAACACTTAAGAGATATATGTTTTTCTTCATTATAGTATATAAGACTTGAGTACTCGACACAGTGCCAAGTACTTTCCAAAGAACTATCACAATCTTGATAAGATGACTGATAATGGCTTCAATGGCATTACGGTTAGGTTGCATTCCAGTAAACAAAAATGTGTCAACATTACATTACAGTGTTGGCACTTGCCATTTTCAAGCATCTGGTTTGGTTGCTTTACCTAGTAGTATGTCCTCCTAAATCTAGTCATGCTAACGCTACAGATGGCTCCTTGCCAATGGTGGTTGAGGAAACTCACTCGACCTGGTAAGTCTTAATTGCTAACTAGCATGGGATGGTTACCGTGAGGACATCACCTTGTGTGGCTACTGAACAAATGGCAACCTCCCTACAGCCTTACACAGTATCATGTCAGGGTAGTCCCTTAAAAAGGCTCAAGGCCTTGCCACATTAGCATTTTGGAAAGGGGATGAATGAACGTGTTTGTTCTAGTTTGTGTGCCCAATTGAAAGAGTCCATTAAGTAGTGTTTTACGCCTTGTTCCAAGTTGGGTCGGAAGTTCTGTACTTGCCGAGGGAGGAAAGTGCAAGGGATAAAGTTCTAAGGAAGTATGTTGGTTTGTAAAGTATGTCTTATGTCACGTGCAAACAAACTGCAAAAATCTGACAGAAAAATCCAACTTGCGACAACTCAAAGCAACATTTTCTTGCGATTGTTATTTTCAAATCAAATCGTTATAAGTCACATGTGCCGAATACAACAGGTGTACACCTTACAGTGAAACGCTTACTTATGAGCCCCTAACCAACTATGTAGTTTCAAAAATATATAGATAAAAATAAGAGATGAAAAGTAACAAGTAATTAAAGAGCAGCAGTGAAATAACAATAGCGAGACTATATACAGGGTGGTACCGATACAGAGTCAATGTGCCGGGGAACCGGTTATTTGAGGTAGTATGTACACTACTGTTCAAAAGTCACTTGGAAATGTCCTTGTTTTTTAAAGAAAAGCACATTTTTTGTCCATTAAAATAACATCAAATTGATCAGAAATACAGTGTAGACATTGTTAATGTTGTAAATGACTAGTGTAGCTGGAAACAGCATATTTTTTATGGAATATCTACATAGGCGTACAGAGGCCCATTATCAGCAGCCATCACTCCTGTGTTCCAATGGCACGTTGTGTTAGCTAATCCAAGTTTATCATTTTAAAAGGCTAACTGATCATTAGAAAACCCTTTTGCAATTATGTTAGCACAGCTGAAAAC
Source organism: Salvelinus sp. IW2-2015 (assembly GCF_002910315.2). Classification (NCBI taxonomy): domain Eukaryota; kingdom Metazoa; phylum Chordata; class Actinopteri; order Salmoniformes; family Salmonidae; genus Salvelinus; species Salvelinus sp. IW2-2015. The sequence goes on from NC_036847.1 coordinate 15,943,206, forward strand.
TGTTGTTCTGATTGAAGAAGCAATAAAACTGGCCATCTTTAGACTGGTTGAGTATCTGGAGGATCAACATTTGTGTGTTCGATTACAGGCTCAAAATGGCCAGAAACAAAGGACTTTCTTCTGAAACTCGTCAGTCTATTATTGTTCTGAGAAATGAAGGATCACAAGTCCTCAACTGGCAGCTTCATTAAATAGTACCCGCAAAACACCAGTCTCAACGTCAACAGTGAAGAGGCAACTCCGGGATGCTGGCCTTCTAGGCAGAGTTGCAAAGAAAAAGTAATATCTCAGACTGTCTAATAAAAATAAAAGATTAAGATGGGCAAAAGAATACAGACACTGGACAGAGGAACTCTGCCTAGAAGGCCAGCATCCCGGAGTCGCCTCTTTACTGTTGACGTTGAGACTGGTGGTTTGCGGGTACTATTTAATGAAGCTGCCAGTTGAGGATATGTGATGCATCTATTCCTCAAATTAGACGCTCTAATGTACTTGTCCTCTTGCTCAGTTGTGCACCGGGGCCTCCCACTCTTTCTATTCTGGTTATGGCCAGTTTGCGCTGTTCTGTGTAGGGAGTAGTAAACAGCGTTGTACGAGATATTTAGTTTCTTGGCAATTCTCGCATGGAATAGCCTTTTTTTCTCAGAACAGGAATAGACGAATGAGTTTCAGAAGAAAGCTCTTTGTTTCTGGCCATTTTGAGCCTGTAATCGAACCCACAAATGCTSATGCTCCAGATACTCAACCAGTCTAAAGAAGGCCAGTCTTATTGCTTCTTTAATCAGAACAAGTTTTCAGCTGTGCTAACATCATTTCAAAAGGGTTTTCTAATGATCAATTAGCCTTTTAAAATTATAAACTTGGATTAGCTAACATAACGTGCCATTGGAACACAGGAGTGATGGTTGCTGTTAATGGGCCTCTGTACGCCTATGTAGATATTCCATTAAAAATCAGCCGTTTCCAGCTACAATAGTAATTTACAACATTAACAATGTATACACTGTATTTCTGATTAATTTGATATTCTTTTAAAAATGGACCAAAAATGTGCTTTTCTTTCAAACAAGGACATTTCTAAGTGACCCCAAACTTCTGAACGGTTGTGTGCATGTAGGTAGAGTTATTAAAGTGACTATGCATAGATGACAACAGAGAGTAGCAGTGGTGTAAAGAGGGGGTGAGGGGGCACTGCAAATAGTCTGGGTAGCCATTTGACTGGATGTTCAGGAGTCTTATGGCTTGGGGGTAGAAGCCTCTTGGACCTAGACTTGGCACTCCGGTACCGCTTGCCGTGCGGTAGCAGAGAGAACAGTGGCTGGAGTCTTGACAAATTTTAGGGCCTTCTCTGACACCGCCTGCTATAGAGGTCCTGGATGGCAYGYAGCTTGGCCCCAGTGATGTACTGGGCCGTCGCACTACCCTCTGTAGTGCCTTGCGGTCGGAGGCCGAGCAGTTGCCATACCAGGCAGTGATGCAACCAGTCAGGATGCTCTCGATGGTGCAGCTGTAGAACCTTTTGAGGATGTGAGGACCCATGCCAAATCGTTTCAGTCTCTGCAGGGGGAATAGGTTTTGTCATGCCCTCTTCACGACTGTCTTGGTGTGCTTGGATCATGTTAGTTTGTTGGTGATGTGGACACCAAGGAACTTGAAGCTCTTAATCCGCTCCACTGCAGCCCCGTCAATGAGAATGGGGGCAAGCTCGGTCCTCTTTTTCCTATAGTCCACAATCATCTCCTTTGTCTTGATCACGTTGAGGGAGAGGTTGTTGTCCTGGCATCACACGGCCAGGTCTCTGACCTCCTCCCTATAGGCTGTCTCGTCGTTGATCAGGCCTACCACTGTTGTGTCATCGGCAAATTTAATGATGGTTTTGGAGTCGTGCCTTGCCGTGTAGTCATGAGTGAACAGGGAGTACAGGAGGGGACTGAGCATGCACCCCTGAGGGGCCCCTGTGTTGAGGATCAGCGTGGCAGATGTGTTGTTACCTACCCTCACCACCAGGGGGAGGCCCGTCAGGAAGTCCAGGATACAGTTGCAGAGGGAAGTGTTTAGTCCCAGGGACCTTAGCTTATTGATGAGCTTTGAGGGCACTATAGTGTTGAATACTGAGCTGTAGTCAATGAATAGRATTCTCACATAGGTGTTCCTTTTATCCAGGTGGGAAAGGGCAGTGTGGAGTGCAATGGAAATTGCATCATCTGTGGATCTGTTAGGGCGGTATGCAAATTGGAGTGGGTCTAGGATTTCTGGGATGATGGTGTTGATGTGAGCCATCACCAGCCTTTCAAAGCACTTCATGGCTACAGACGTTGATATTTCACTGCTGCTCTTTAATTACTTGTTACTTTTATCTCTTATTCTTGTATGCATTTATTTTTTTATGCATTGTTGGTTAGGGTCTTGTAAGTAGCATTTCACTGTAAGTCTACACCTGTTTTATTCGGCGCTTGTGACTAATAAAATTTGATTTGATGCTCCAGATACTCAACTAGTCTAAAGAAGGCCAGTTTTATTGCGTATTTAATCAGAACAGTTTTCAGCTGTGCTAACATAATTGTAAAAAGGGTTTTCTAATGATCAATTAGCCTTTTAAAATTATAAACTTGGATTAGCTAACACAACGTGCCATTGGAACACAGGAGTGATGGTTTCTGATAATGGGCCTCTGTACGCCTATGTAGATATTCCTTTTTTTTTTATCAGACGTTTCCAGCCACAATAGTCATTTACAACAACATTCAAAATGTCTACACTGCATTTCTGATCAATTTGATGTTATTTTAATGGACTTTTTTTTTTAAAGCTTTTCTTTCAAAAACAAGGACATTTCTAAGTGACCCCAAACTTTTGAACGGTAGTGTATATGGATTAAATAAATGTTTCAAGAAAGACAGAGGGCAACCAGTCTCACATACAGATGTACAGATATCAATCAAAACTATATTTACTCCTGATGAGGGATTGCAACATCGCCCGAAGCCACTATCAATACTTGTAAGACAACAATGATTAAAAAAAGAGTTACTTCAAAGTTTATGTCTTTACTCAATTTCCATTCTAACTCAAACCTTAAGGGAGTTTGCGAACACACTCGTTCGGTTTGCCTAGCTGACTTCGGCTAGCCGCCAGCCGAACTGAAGCATGCTGACGCCTTAAGGCTAGTGTGTGTACCCACACTACCCACCAGTCTCAAATGCCAAGAACAAGCTAGGTCTGGAAGGGGTCACAGCCATACTTAAGCATTTGTTTGATATTCTGTCACGTTTTCCCCTGGCTCCTGAGAACTATGGGATTGCTAACTCTGACCTTCAGTCCTTCACATCACTCGTTGGTTTCACTCACACACTGCTGGTATTCCTAACAATGGGCCTTTTTCCTGGATCTGGAATCTGATTCATATGCTAATGAGGTCTTCCCATGGCTCTCTCTCTCCTGTGCTGCAGATATTAGGCCCCCCACTGCACTCAAAGGCCTGCTCAGAGGAATCTGTTCCAGGACTGTGTCCATTTATCCTATTTGTTTGTGGTTATAAAAACTGTAAGAATAACTATAAATCAAAGAGCATGTATTGACTTTGATTAAGTGTGTAGAGTTATTTTTTTGTGCAGTTGACAGGGACCAGGTACAACAAACATTGCACTAGATTTGGTCTACATAGTTAATTGTCATCTGCATTATATTTCAGATATAATAGTTAATTTTATCTGCAATAAAAAAAGATTTGTGCAATCTTTATAATAAAAGAACACTTTTTTAAAAACATTTTTAAAATATAACCTTTATTTAATTAACTAGGCAAGTCAGGTAAGAAGAAATTCCTATATACAACGACGGCCTACACCGGACGATACTGGGCCAAATGTGCACTGCCCTATGGGACTCCCAAACACGGTCGGATGTGATGCAGCCTGGACTTGAACCAGGGACTGCAGTGACCCCTCTTGCACTGCACTGCAGTCTAAGGCACTACAGTGCCTTAGACCGCTGCGCCAATTAGTCAATAGTTTTACTCCAAATAATGTAGGGTACATTTGCATAATCCTGTTGGAGTTGGGAGAAGAGCTCCAGATCCCAACACCTCGGGATTTTCCTCACAACACCTGACCAGCAAATMAAATATGGATGATTAAGAGCCCCCGTAGCACATGCATAGTGTGACAAGGGAATCAGGCAAAAAAAAGCATCCGACTCCAGTCCAGACTGCTCCGTATTTCAATTCACATAGGTAGTGACAGGCAGCCCAATTCTGATCTTTTGTGCACTAATTGGTCTTTTTACCAATCAGATGAGCTATGAAAAAGATCTGATGTGAAAAGAATCTGCCTGTGTAAACGCAGCCATATAATCGACTGCTTAACTGGTCTGTGTTGGACCAATATAAATGCACCTTTACTATTTTTACTATTTTCTACATTGTATAATGATAGTGAAGACATCAAACTATGAAATAACACATATGGAATCACGTACTCACCAAAAAAGTGTTAAACAAATCAAAATATATTTTATATTTGAGATTCTTCAAAGTAGCCACCCTTCGCCTTAATGACAGCTTTGCATTCTCTCAACCAGCTTCATGAGGGAGTCACCTGGAATGCAATACAATTAACAAGTGTGCCTTGTTAAAAGTTAATTTGTTTAATGTCTTTCCTTCTTTATGCGTTTGAGCCAATCAATTGTGTTGTGACAAGGTAGGGGTGGTATACAGAAGATAGCTCTATTTGGTAAAAGACCAAGTTGCTTCAAGTGCAGTCGCAAAAACCATCAAGGGCTATAATGAAACTGGCTCTCATGAGGACCGCCACAGGAAAGGAAGACCCAAAGTTACCTCTGCTGAAGAGGATAAGTTCATTAGATACCAGCCTCAGAAATTGCAGCCCAAATAAATGCTTCACAGAGTTCAAGTAACAGACACATCTCAACATCAACTGTTCAGAGGAAACTACCTGAATCAGGACTTCAAGATCGAATTGCTGCAAAGAAACCACTACTAAAGGAAACCAATAAGAAAGAGAGATGGTTGCCTCGCTTCGAGTTCTTAGGAAACTATACAGTGTTTCATTTTTTAATGAATTATTTCTAACATTGTTACTCCAGGAAATCTTAAGTCTTATTATATACAGCCGGGAAGAACTATTGGATATAAGAGCTACATCAACTTACCAACATTACGACCAGGAATACGACATTCTCGAAGAGGATCCTCTGTTCGGACCACCACTCAGGAAAATGGATCTAATTCCAGTAGTTGACCCAAAACAACGACGCCGCAGAAGGGGCAGACGAAGTGGCCACCTGGCCAGGCTCCGTAGACGTGCATATCGCCCACCGCTCCCAAGTATACTACTAGCCAATGTCCAGTCTCTTGACAACAAAGTAGACTAAATTCGAGCAAGGGTTGCCTTCCAGAGAGACATGTTTCACGGAAACATTGCTCTCTGAGGATATGTTGTCGGAATCGGTCCAGCCACCGGGCTTTTCTCCGTGCATCGTGCCGACAGAGATAAACACCTCTCTGGGAAGAGGAAGGGCGGGGGTGTAAGCTTTATGATTAACAACTCATGGTGTAACCATAACAACATACAGGAAAAGTTCTTCTGCTCACCTGATCTAGAATTCCTTACAATCAAATGCCGGCCATTTTACCTACCAAGAGAATTCTCGTCAGTTATAATCACAGCAGTGTACATTCCCTCTCAAGCAGACACCAAGACAGCCATCAAGGAACTTCACTGGACTATATGCAAACTGGAAACCATACTTCCTGAATCTGCATTTATTGTAGCTAGGCATTTTAACAAAGCAAATTTGAGAACAAGGCTACCTAAATTCTACCAGCATATTGATTTAAACGTGTTAACCCTCGCAAGGCTGCTGGCACAAACGGTATCCCTAGCCGCGACCTCAGCGCATGCACAGACCAGCTGGCTGGGGTGCTTACGGAGATATTCAATCGCTCCCTATCCCAGTCTGTTGTCCCCACATGCTTCAAGATAACTACCATTGTTCCTGTACCCAAGAAGGCAAAGATACCTGAACTAAATTACTACTGCCCCGTAGCACTCACTTCTGTCATCATGAAGTGCTTTGAGAGACTAGTCAAGGATCATATCATGTCCACCTTACAGACCACCCTAGACCCAGTTCAGTTTGCATACCGCCCCAACAGGTCCACAGACGACGCAATCGCCATCACACTGCACACTGCCCTATCCCATCTGGACAAAAGGAATACCGATGTAAGAATGCTGTTCATTGACTACAGCTCAGCAGTCAACACCATAGTACCCTCCAAGCTCATCATCAAGCTGGAGGCCCTGGGTCTCAATCTTGCCCTGTGCAAGTGGGTCCTGAACTTTGATGGGCCGCCCCCAGGTGGTGAAGGTAGGAAACAACATCTCCACTTCGCTGACCCTCAACACTGGGGCCCCACAATGGTATGTGCTCAGCCCCCTCCTGTACTCCCTGTTCACCCATGACTGCGTGGCCATGCACGCCTCCAACTCAATCATCAAGTTTGCAAACACAACAGTAGTGGGCTTGATTACCAACAATGACGAGACAGCCTACAGGGAGTAGGTGAGGGCTCTGCGATTGTGGTGTCAGGAAAACAACCTCAAACTCAACGTCAACAAAACAAACAAAGGAGATGATCGTGAACTTCAGGAAACAGCAGAGGGGGCACCCCCCTATCCACATCGAAGGGACAGCAGTGGAGAAGGTGGAAAGTTTTAAGTCGCTCGGTGTACACATCACAGACAAACAGAAATGCTCCACCCACACAGACAGTGGGGTAAAGAAGGCACAACAGTGCTTTAGAAATGTGGCTTGTCACCCAAAACCCTGACAAATTTTTACAGATGCACAATTGAGAGCCTGTTGGGCTGTATCACAGCCTGGTACGGGAACTGCACCGCCCTCAACCGCAAGGCTTTCCAGAGGGTGGTGCGGTCTGCACATTCCATCACCAGGCGTAAACTACCTGCCATCCATGACACCTACAACACCCGATGTCACAAGAAGGCCAAAAAGATCATCAAGGACATCAACCACCCAAGCCACTGCCTATTCACACTTCTACCATCCAGAAGGCGAGGTCAGTAAAGGTGCATCAAAGCTGGGACGAAGAGACAGAAGCTGTTTTTCAATCTCAAGGCCATCAGACTGCTAAACAGCAACCACTAACTCAGAGAGGCTGCTGCCTACATTGAGACCCAATCACTGGCCACTTTAATAAATGGATCACTCTTCACTTTATACAATGCCACTCTAAATAATGGCACTTTAATAATGTTTACATATCTTACATTACCCATATATACTGTATTTTATAACATCTATTGCACCTTTCATATGCCGCTCGGCCATCGCTCATCCATATACTTACATGTACATATTCTCATTCACCCCTTTAGATTTGTTAGGTTGCCCCCAGGGGTAGTTGTCCCCAGGGGTAGTTGCCGGTCAACTTACCCCGGGGGTGGTTGCCGTTCAGGCTGTGTAAGGGCTATTTGACCAAGGAGAGTGATGAGTGCTGCATCAAATGACCTGGCCTCCACAGTCACCAACCTCGACCCAATTGAGATGGTTTGGGATGAGTTGGACTGCAGAGTGAAGGAAAAGCAGCCAACAAGTGCTCAGTATAGGTGGGAACTCCTTCAAGACTGTTGGAAAAGCATTCTAGGTGAAGATGGTTGAGAGAATGCCAAGAGTATGCATAGCTGTCATCAAGGCAAAGGGTGGCTACTTTGAAGAATCTAAAATCTAAAATATATTTGAACACTTTTTGGGTTACTACATGATTCCATGTGTTATTTCATAGTTTTGATGTCTTCACTATTATTCTACAATGTAGAAAATAGTTAAATAAAGAAAAAACCTTGAATGAGAAGGTCGATTCAAACTTTTGACTGGTACTGTACATGAACGTAAATGACACAAGATAATCCTTTAAAGAGGGTGGGAAGAAGTGAAAATGATTTTTCATATTACCTTAGAACTGTAAAGATACAATCTTGTCAACAACATCTCAAGGTGATGTTTGTCACACCCTGGCCTTAGTTATCTTTGTTTTCATTATTATTTTAGTTAGGTCAGGGTGTGACATGGGGAAGTATGTGTTTTGGGTTGTCTAGGGGTTTGTAGGTTTAATGGGGAAAWYWCTTGTCTAGGTGTTTGTATGTCGATGGCTGCCTGGATTGGTTCTCAATTAGAGACAGCTGTGGTTTATTGTCTCTAATTGGGAGCCATATTTAAGGCAGCCATGGGCATCATGTGTTTGTGGGTAATTGTCTATGTTGAACGTTTGTTGCTTGTCTGTGCACTTACGTTGTTTAGCTTCACGGTCGTTTGTTGTTTTTGTTAGTTTGTGTATAGTGTTCGTGTTCGTGTTTTTCTCTCTTCCACAATAAAGAGATGTATTTTGCACACGCTGCGCCTTGGTCCAATCTCTCACAAGAAGACGATCGTGACAATGTTGAACGCTGTTCTGTACCAACTCTGTGTTTCAGTGTTTATCTCTATGATCAGAGTCTATTAGGGGTCACGCATTCATTTCTCAATTTTCTCTATCTTTAGATGGGTTGATAAAAAACTGCAGGCAACAATTTGATTTTACAGCCTGTGGGTGTTGACTCAGGATGGATTTATGACCAGTGTCAGTCCACTAAGTAATAGTTTCAAGAGTTTTCTTTCTATGGGCATGTTGTCACCGGTGAAGAACGAAAGGGAACACGCACCAGCTTTTTGAGATATACCTACAGGAGTTCACTTCCATAATAATTACAATAATAGACAGGGCTCTCTTGTCATGTTTCTCTACTTGGGTTTAGCAACCATTTAAAAAACCTTCAATCGAAAAAATAGAAAATAGTACTGTTTTTCCATTTTGAGACYCTGTAGTCAGTAGACAGACAGACACTTCCTCAAAATAGATAACTCAAGAAATCTGTAATTAATTTAGGTGCTTTTACCAATAAGATCTTAGTCGTGCAATTTTACATCTAACTAAGATGTTTGGTGCAGGATTTCTCAATGAAAAAAATGTACATGAAAACGAATCGTCTCTCGTTGAATAACAACAAAGACTTTATTGAAGAATCCCAGCTGTTGACCAATCACCGACGAAGGGGTGTAGACTTTGGCTAATGACTTCGGCTTGCCTCAAGAAAACATTTTGTGTGCCCGAACAGCTGAAAAAACGTGTTATATTTTCAATGCTTCCTGACTGTCTAGTGCAGCGATTCTCAAAAAATATATACACTACCGTTCAGATGTTTGAGGTCACTTAGAAATGTCCTTGTTTTTGAAAGAAAAGCATTTTTTTCCCCCATTAGAATATCAAATTGATCAGAAATACAGTCTATATATTGTTAATGTTGTAAATGACTATTGTAGGTTTTTCTATTGTGGAATTTCTACATGTCACGATCGTCGAAATAACATTCGGACCAAGGCGCAGCGTGATATGGGTTCCACATCTTTTTATTTGTGAAACGCACAAAACAAGAAAAAAAGCAAACGATACGTGAAGCTATGGAGGGCTCACAGGCAACTACACATAAACAAGATCCCACAAAACACAGTGGGGAAATGACTGCCTAAATATGATCCCCAATCAGAGACAACGATAAACAGCTGCCTCTGATTGGGAACCATACCAGGCCAACATAGAAATAAAACAACTTAGATTACCCACCCTAGTCACACCCCGACCTAACCAAAATAGAGAATAAAAAGGCTCTCTATGGTCAGGGCGTGACAACATAAGCGTACGGAGGCCCATTATCAGCAACCATCACTCCTGTGTTCCAATGGCACGTTGTGTTAGCTACTCCATGTTTATCATTTTAAAAGGKTAATTGATAATTAGAAAAACCTTTTGAAATTATGTTAGCAGAGCTGAAAACTGTTGGTCTGATTAAGGAAGCAATAAAACTGGCCTTCTGTAGACTAGTTGAGTATCCGGAGCATCATCATTTGTGGATTCGATTACAGGCTAAAAATGTCAAGAAACAAAGGTTTTTCTTCTGAAACTCGTCAGTCTATTCTTGTTCAGAGAAAAAAAGGCTATTCCATGCAAGAAATTGCCAAGCAACTGAAGATCTCGTACCACGCTGTGTACTACTCCCTTCACAGAACAGTGCAAACTGGCTCTAACCAGAATAGAAAGAGGAGTGGGAGGCCCCGGTGCACAACTGAGCAAGAGGACAAGTACATTAGAGTGTCTAGTTTAAGAAACAGACGCCTCACAAGTCCTCAACTGGCAGCTTCATTAAATAGTACCCGCAAAACACCAGTCTCAATGTCAACAGTGATGAGGCGACTCCAGGATGCTGGCGTTCTAGGCAGAGTTGCAAAGAAAAGGCCATATCTCAGACTGGCCAATAAAAATAAAAGATTAAGATGGGAAAAGAATACAGACACTGGACAGAGGAACTCTGCCTAGAAGACCTCTTCACTGTTGACGTTGGGACTGGTGTTTTGCGGGTACTATTTAATGAAGCTGCCAACATTCTTCATCAAAAACAGGGTAAAAATGTAATTACTGACAATGAAAGAGGTGGGAATGTTGTTCCCTTGGCATATAATTGCTACATTTACTATCAATACAGCATTAAAAATAGTTTTACAGATTGTATTTTGGCGATTCTTTTTCGAGATGTGAATTTTGGGTCACGACTGAGACAACATGGTTCAATTTGGGTCCCGAGGCAAAACCAGTTGAGAACCACTTGTCTAGTGATTATTAGCGAGCTGGATAGTCAACTCAAATCAAATTGTATTTGTCACAGGCGCCGAAGACAACAGGTGAAATGCTTGCTTACTACAAGCCCTTAACCAACAATGCAGTTAAGAAAAACAAGTGTTAAGAAAGTATTTACTAAATAAACTGTAAAAAAAAAATCTATAAGAAATAAATTACATTTGAATGTAGGTCCATTGATTGTGTACAGTGATTATTAGTGAGCTGGACAGTCAAGAAACTGTATGAATATACTGTACGTCCATTATAATTTCTACATTCTTTTTTGTTTTTGTTTTCTTAAACCAGCCGTAGGCCGGATTGGGCTTGCGGGCCAGATGTTTGATACCCCTGTTCTACAGCATCATACAAGTACTTGGGAGTATGGCTAACCCTGATTCAGATGACCATCCTACCCATGCTAGATTACGGAGACATAATTTATAGTTCGGCAGGTAAGGGTGCTCTCGAGCGGCTAGATGTTCTTTACCATTCAGCCATCAGATTTGCCACCGATGCTCCTTATAGGACACATCACTGCACTCTATACTCCTCTGTAAACTGGTCATCTCTGTATACCTATCGCAAGACCCCCTGGTTGATGCTTATTAATAAACCCTCTTAGGCCTTACTCCCCCCTATCTGAGATATCTACTGCAGCCCTCATCCTCCACATACAACACCCGTTCTGCTAGTCACATTCTGTTAAAGGTCCCCAAAGCACACACATCCCTGGATTGCTCCTCTTTTCAGTTCGCTGCAGCTAGCGACTGGAATGTTTGTACTATGTTTTGTGCTGCTACCATGTTGTGTTGCTACCATGTCGTTGTTATGTCATGTGTTGCTGCCTTGCTATGTTTTTGTCTTAGGTCTCTCTTTATGTAGTGTTGTGTTGTCTCTCTTGTTGTGATGTGTGTTTTGTCCTATATTTATTTCCCAGGCCCCCATCCCCACAGAAGGCCTGTTGCCTTTTGGTAGGCCGTCATTGTAAATAAGAATTTGTTCTTAACTGACTTGCCTAGTTAAATATAGGTTAAATAAAGAAATAAAAATACAAGATTAAAGGCATTTATAGTGCATCTCTGGTGAAATTTATAAAGCTATGATTCAGGCAATTTGTGGCATACTGTATGTGCACTGGGGTTTTTGGGTTCACACAACTAAAGATTAACGTCCATAACTTAGTCCCATCTCTCTATATAATATACTATATAAGCCAATTTGAAAAAAATATAAACCTACTTTCTGTTCAAGCAAATTAGGGTTGAGTGCAAGGCATGGACCTGCTTCTGCTCATCCACAGCAGCCAACCTAGCAGCCTGGAAACATGTACGGACATGGCATCAATGTGTTATCCCCCTCTTTCTTCCTTCTGCACTTATCATTGTGTTTTTCTACGTGTGTGCGATATAAACGGTCTGTTAATATATTTTTTTGAAACGAGACTATCTGGTTTTTCCTCAACGAACTCCAGTTACAGCAAGAGAAAATCAGGCAGGGGGGAGGGGGCACAAGTGGAGATTTTGTTTACTCCATGACTGCTGAGACACACTGTCAACAGGGAGTACAGTTCTACCATGGAACGAGGAGATGAGGGATGGATGTCTATAAAAAGGAGGACCTAACAGTGAATGCACTGTTTAAAAGCAAGAGCTCAGCTGAATGAATTGAAGTGCATTTCAAGTGCAAGCTAACCATGTTACTCACTAGCGAGGAGGAATTCAGGCCATTGTCTATTGAGCGGGTGCCCGCGCCCCTTGAAAGGCAACAATGGTGTTTCAGAGGGGAGGAGTGGGTGGTTTGGACAGTACAGACGTGGGTGTCCTCGAACCCGGAACTTCCAGTTCCTCTCCCTCCCCAGGTGGTCTCGGTCCAGAGAGACTATGGTCATCTCTATCTCTATTCAACTGGGTTCAGAGTTATTTGTGGTGCCTGCATAAGGTGCTTATTACATTACTAATCAGTGGATGGTTGGAGCGGTCAAGACCTTTGACCTGGCTCTCTAGGAGGTGACAGGACTGCCAGGCAGGAGTCCAGAAACCATAGTGACAGGAATACAGCGGTCCAAGCCACTGGCCAGAGATGTTGGCTGGGACATTCAAATTTAGAGAGAGTGTCACTGAATTCCAAGATACAGTCCCAAAATGTATGCATGTCAGCAATAATATTCAAGATACAGGTGCATCATATGATGCAAAAGGCTTCATGACGTGGCATCCTACACTTTGCTTCTTGAAAACGTGATTGCTGAGAATCAGGCTGTCAAATAAAATACACCCACCTCCCCAACATAAAAATATTTTCACATGACCTTACCCTTGAACACCCTCCCCCTCATAGAATTAACTCAAAATAATGTTTAAGGCCACAAATAACAATAACTGTAATGACCCGGTGTGGTTGACAAAGTCATCCGCAGAGAGGGAGGAGGGAAGGGAGGAGAAGAAGGAGGAGGGAAGGGAAGTCTACTTGCATAGACTTTTTAAAATCATCTAAAAAAATTATACCATGATTTTCATTATGTCTGCTTCATTTACTTATAATGGGAAAGGGGAAAGGGGGGATACCTAGTCAGTTGTACAACTGAATGTCTTCAACTGAAAAGTGTCTTCCGCAATTAACGCAACCCCTCTGAATCAGAGAGGTGAGGGGGGCTGCCTTAAATCGACATCCACGTCTTCGGCGCCTGGGGAACAGTGGTTTAACTGCCTTGCTCAGGGGCAGAACGACAGATTTTTACATTGTCAGCTCGGGGATTCGATCCAGTTTAGGCCTAGTTAAATGAGGACTGATATCAAATATTAACAAAATAAAGGCCTGTTTGGTGGAGTGCTGCCGTTCTCCCCCGACAAGAGCCTTGTTGGTTCCAAAAGTCTTCCATTTAAGAATGATGGAGGCCATGGTGTTCTTGGGGACRTTCAATGCTGCAGACATTTTTTGGTACCCTTCCCCAGATCTGTGCCACGACACAATCTTGTCTCGGAGCTCTAAGGACAATTCCTTCAACCTCATGGCTTGGTTTTTGCTCTGACATGCACTGTCAACTGTGGGATCTTACATAGACAGGTGTGTGCCTTTCCAAATCATGTCCAATCAATTGGATTTACCACAGGTGGAATCCAATCAAGTTGTAGAAACATCTCAAAGATGATCAATGGAAAAAGGATTCTTTGTCTTTTTTCTTTTTTTTTACATTTGCAAACATTTCAAAAACCTGTTTTCGCTTTGTCATTATGGGGTATTGTGTGTAGATTGATGAGGATTTTCTTTTTATCCATTTAAAAATAAGGCTGTAAGGTAACAACAAAATGTGGAAAAGCCAAGGGGTCTGAATACTTTCGAAATGCACTCTCTGGGAAAGCAATCATTTTTGCATTGATCATGTTCTTGTTTTTCTCAAACATTAAGTCCTTTTGTGATGACTGCTCACACCAAAAGTGAGAGATTTATTGTGACCTAGGCCAGTGCATAATCTCAATTTTCTGCACCCAATTCTACAAGTAGGATAATGTCAAACACAATAGCAGAGGTGCATAAAGATGGTGGCCCCCATGCACTCTACACAAATTCCTTGTATTTTACAAAAATATAAACGCAACAAGCTAAAAATTATGAATTTACTGAGTTACAGTTCATATAATGAAATCAGTCAATTGAAATAAAATAAATATTATGGATTTCACATGACTGGGCAGGGTGTAGCCATGGGTGGGCATAGGCTGACCCACTTGGGAGCCAGGCCCACCCACTGGGGAGCCAGAAACAGCCAATCAGAGTTTTTCCCCACAAAGGGGCTTAATTACAAAACAGAAATACTTCTCAGTTTCATCAGCTGTCCGGGTGGCTGTTCTCAGACGATCTCGCAGGTGAAGAAGCCGGATGTGCAGGTCCTAGGCTGGCGTGGTTACATGTGGTCTGCTGTTTTGAGGGCGGGTGGACGTACAGCAAAATTCTCTAAAACTACGTTGGAGGCAGCTTATGGTAGAGAAATTAACATTCAATTCTCTGGAAACAGCTCTGGTGGACATTCCTGCAGTCAGCATGCCAGTTGCACTCTCCCTCAACTCGAGACATGTGGCATTGTATTGTGTGACAACTGCACATTTTAGAGTGGCATTTTATTGTCCCCAGCACAAGGTGCACCTGTGTGATGATTCTGTTTAATCATCTTCTTGATATGCCACACCTGTCAGGTGAGTGGATTATCTTGGCAAAGGACAACTGCAAACTAACAGATAAGTAAACAAATTTGTGCACAATTTGAGAGAAATAACCTTTTTGTGCATATGGAAAAATTCTGTGATCTTTTATTTCAGCTCATGAAACACTTTACATGTTCTGTTTATATTTTTCTTCAGTGTACATTGCTCTCRGTTACTTTTTTTTGTATGGTCATTAGCTGTATGGTCATTAGCAGATTATACATTATACACATTTTAGCTTCAAGACAACTAGATTGTGCTTATTTATTGGCACATGGAACCGTATCGCTCGCCGTAGTTTAAAAACTTAGTGGTGCTAAAACAATGATGTCATATCTGAATTCTGCCATCTTCATGCACGTTCACATTTATTTGGAATCACATTTCTTCAGGAATAAATAAATGTCGTCAATATAGTCCAGCTAGGATATTAGTTTATTCGGGATGTTTTTCAGCGGCAGGGACTGGGAGACTGAAACGGTTGGCATAATTTAAACCCAGACATTAGGCTCTGGGAAACCCCCACCCCCCTGAAATAGTAGGGGTGAAGCAAGGTTATTTGCAATCTAGATAGTTCCATTTTACGAGTAAATTGGATTATTCTGGCTTTTTGGTATTTAGACGCTATCCTTTCAGCAGAAAACATCTTAAGGCTTGACACAGCCTGCCCTGCAGGTTGTTTCCACTGTAGTGTTGATTATCTTGGACTGGCACGAGGCTTTTACCCCCCCTCCCCGTGCTACATTGATAAGTGGTTCAGGAATACCTCTCTGCCTGATAAAGCTCTTATAGAGCACTGTGCTGTTCCTAATGGATAACAACAAAGGATGTTCATACAGGCTGTGACATTGACAGCATATCACCGTTTGCGGCTTTGTGTCACCATCACACCACATGTAAGCATTCTTTCAAGCATTTCTCCTGAAATGCATTTGACTCATGCAGTCCTAGTATAATGATTGGGGTATTGGAATGGCACATTATGGAATACCTCCGCCACTTTGCCATACCTACAAAGTCAGGTATTGGCTAGGTTCTAAACCCTTCCCAGCAGGGTTCAATTAGACAATTACAGTATGTGGGGTAGCTAAGGGGTAATTAGCTGTTCTAGCTATCTAGCAGGCTGAGTGGAAGGGTGGGGACAAAGATTGCATGGCATGTGGCTACAGAGTAGGGCTGGGCGATATGGCCTAAAAATCATWTCAACTTTTTTATTTTTATATATATATWTTTTTTTACTTATGGGTGAATCACGATATATACTGTATCTCAATTTTAACGTTTTCTCTAAATAAGCTTTTTTTTGCGCAATTAACAGTCAATACACTGCATTTCAAACAATCAGGAAAATCTAATGAATTCAGGGTAAAATGATATACACTGAACAAAAATATAAATGCAACATGCAACAATTTCAAAGATTTTACTGAGTTACAGTTCATAAGGAAATCAGTCAATTGAAATCAATTCATTAGGCCCTAATCTATGGATTTCACATGACTTGGCAGGGGCGCAGAGATGTGTGCCAGGCCCACCCACTGACAAATTCTCAAAAAACAACGTTGAAGGCGGCTTATGGTAGAGAACAGAACATTAAATTATCTGCCAACAGCTACAGTATGGTGGAGATTCCTGAAGTCAGTATGCCAATTGCATGCGCCCTCAACTTGAGACGTGTGGCATTGTGTCAAGTGACAAAACTGCACATTTTTGAGTGGCTTTTTATTGTCCCCAGCACAAGGTGCACCTGTGTAACGATCATGCTGTTAAATCAGCTTCTTGATATGCCACACCTGTCAGGTGGATGGATTATCTTGGCATATAAAAAATGCTCACTAACAGGGAGGTAAAAAAAAAAAACACAAAATGTGAAAGAAATAAGCTTTTTGTGCGTATGGAACATTTCTGGGATATTTTATATAAAGAAGAAACCCACACACTGCTCGATGGTATCACTATTTAATAAGCTTTAAGTATTGGCCTCKAGGCCTTTGTCAGAGCTTTTGTGAGTTTTTTTAAATTAGCACCCTTATGTAGACATAGCTCCACCCACTTGCGTTCCATGCATCGAATGGGATTGAAGTCAAGGGAAAATAAGTAAGTGTTACCAAATATAACAAACCTAAAACACAACAAGGCAATTATCCAGGCAGACCAGTGGTTGCAGGAATAGACTCAATGCTAGAGCCATTGTTAAACTTCGTAGACTCTTTTATTAAATCTCATGTTTGCCATCATATGTGAAAGACTCTATAGACTTCATAAACAAGATCTCACTAATAATGGGATTAACAGAAGAATGTATTTTGGTCACATTAGATGTCGAGAGTCTATATAACAGCATTCCCCATTCGAGGGGGGGGGGGGGGCTGGAAGCCCTAGCTCACTATTTGAGAGACAGAGATACTAACAAGTCTCCACCAACAAACTGTATTCTAGAGCTGGCTGAATATGTTTTGACGTATAACTATTTCAGATTTGATGATGACTACTACCTCCAAACGAATGGAACATCGATGAGCTCCACATTTGCGCCGAGCTATGCTAACCTTTATGTGGGTCTTTTTGAAGAATGTTTTGTTGACAATGAAAACGAAAATCAATTTMGAATAAAGTCCTGAAGTGGTATTGATATTTTGACAACATTTTTTGCATATGGGGAGGAACGGGAGAAGAGCTGTCAGACTTTATGGCATTACTCAATGACATTGACCTCAATCTCATATTCACTATTGAATGTTACACTAAATGTGTTCATTACCTCTATATGTGGATTGAGAAATCAAATGGAACCCTGTTAACAACACTGTATAGAAAAGAAATGGACAGAAATACAGTGGGACAGCTTCCACCCTGAGGCATAAAAAAATAGGACTTCCAAGAAGCCAGTTTTTCAGACTGCGGCGTATGTCACTCCAGAGGACTTTCTAGAAAAAGCAGCGGCGATGCACAATAGGTTTCTAAGAAGAGGCTACTCTCCAAAATGTGTGGATGAAGCTCTTGATTTGGCATTGGACAAAACATGAGACAAACTGCTACAAAGAAGACCCACTAGAGCTAAAGATCACTCTAATGTTCACCACCACATACAGTACCGGACAAAGGTTTGGACAACCCTAACATTTCAAGGGCTTTTCTCTATTTTTACTATTTTCTACTTGTAGAATAATAGTGAAGACATCAAAACTATAAAATAACACATATGGAATCATGTCGTAACCAAAAAAAGTGTAAAACAATTCAAAATATATTTTCTATTTTAGATTCTTCCAAGTAGCTACCCTTTGCCTTGATGACAGCTTTGCACACATTGGCATTCTCATGAAGCTGGTTGATTGGAATGCTTTTCCAACAGTCTTGAAAGAGTTACCACATATGTTGAGCACTTGTTGGCTGCTTTTCCTTCACTCTGCGGTCCAACTCATCCCAAACCATCTCAAATGGATTGAGGTCGGGTGATTGTGGAGGCCAGATCATCTGATGCAGTACTCCATCACTCTCCTTCATGGTCAAATAGCCCTTACACAGCCTGGAGGTGTGTTGGGTCATTGTCCTGTTGAAAACAAATTATAGTCCCACTAAGCCCAAACCAGATGGGATGGCGTATCGCTGTAGAATGCTGGGGTAGCCATGCTGGTTAAGTGTGCCTTGAATTCAAAATAAATCACTGACAGTGTCACCAGCAAAGCAACTCCACATCATCACGCCTCCTCGTCCATGCTTCACGGTCAGTGAAGCACGCATGCGGAGATCATCCGTTCACCTACTCGGCGTCTCACAAAGACACGGCGGTTGGAACCAAAATTCTCAAATTTGGACTCATCAAAATAATAAAAACCTTAGTGTAACAACAGTTTTAGTAAGTAATACTGAAGTCGTGCACAATTATCAGTTTCTATTTAACTTTATGTCACCCATTCATTGTCAGTTAGAGACACAGTAGGACCCAAAAGCATAATCAGTGCTCTAACTCCCCCTTCCGCTGGTTTGGAGCAATGAAGTGGTGACGCAGGGTGCCGTACTAAACCACAAATGACCTCTAAATCCCGTGGCGTAAGCTCACAATTTTTAAAGGAGGAACCACTGTACCCCATGAAGCCGGTTGAGAGAATGCCAAGAGTGTGCAAAGCTGTCATCAAGACAAAGGCATTTTGAAGAATCTAAAATAGAAAATATATTTGGTTAGTTTAACACTTTTTTGGTTACTACATGATTCCATGTGTGTTATTTCATAGTTTTGATATATTCACTATTATTCAACAATGTAGAAAATAGTCAAAATAAAGAAAAACCCTGGAATGAATAGGTGTCCAAATTTTTGACTCGTACTGTATACTTTGAACTCGCGCAAAGTGGGAGATGCTGTCAAGAAACACTGCCATGTTATATCATCGGACCCAGCTTTGTCAGCTGAATTTAAGAATCCACCACTTATTGTATATAGGAGAGGTCGCAATTTACGCAATAAATTGGTCCATGCCAACTGCCAGCCACAAAAGAAAATCAGCCAGGCTCTTTTACGCCCTGTTCCGCATGGTAGCTATAGATGCAGAGGTTGCGCACAGTGCAACAATATGATGAAGTGTGAATATTTCGGCCACCCACATGAGGAAAACAGTTCCAAATAAATCACATTATTACGTGCTCCACCACCCATGTTATCTAAATTATTAAATGTCCATGTGGACTGTGATATGTAGGTAAAACCTCTCGTTTTCTCAAGCAGAGAATTAACTAACAAATGTTCAATCAGGAGAAATGACATGTATTATCCAGTCGCAGTACATTTTAATGACCATTTCTACTTTTAGATTTTGTGCCACAGAGAAAGTTAAGATATCAGACAGGGGAGGTGATATAAATAATACTCTGAGCAAAAGAGAATGTTTTGGGATTTTCACCCTCCAGATATTATTTCCTAAAGGTCTTAATGATGAAATGCCTATGTATGTTATGTTGTAAATGTGAAAATGAATTAATGCCCCCATTTCAGATGACTCTTGACGTTTTTCTTGCGCTGTACCCAATGATTTATGAAAACTTGCTTGGTTGGTCGATGTCCTCATTGTGGTTTTACAGGTGTGTTTAATACGTTTTATGTACACACTTTATTAGAATATTTATGAAATGCACATTGTTCTATTTGGTAACATTTATTTCCCTCGACTGCATAAGAGTGCAACTTTATTTTTTTACTCACAAAAGCTCTGACGAAGGCCTTGAGGCCGATACGTAATGCTTATTAAAGAGCAGTGATACTATCAAGAGCAGTGTGTTGGTTTCTTCTTTTTTCTCATCTTATTCAACTGTCACCATGCACCTGCAACAAAGATATCTCAGCTGTGCGAGTGCCTTTTTACTAATAAATATGTTGAAATGGAACCAAATTATCGGTTCCTGTCTCAGTCCTTTTTAAATAGGTTATATGGTCTACTACGGTATAGGTTGAATGTGATAGTCTGCCTATAACGAGCCTGAGTAAGCCTATAACTCCAAATTGGAAATAGTTAATGCAATGCATTTCTGTTGAATATGGAAAAATCCACCTGCACTCAGCCCTGCCTCACCTACACAGCCAATCAGGAGCCGCTAGTGCGTTGCGGCCATTTCATGCTGCATACTAAACAGTACATGCTAAATAGTATGCAACGATGAGTAAATGGTATGCAGTTAAAGTCATAGTGCGCTAGTACTGTATGGGTATTTGGACACAGCTAATGTGAGCTTTCTCATGACAGATAACTGGTTCTTCATATCCACCTTTCTGWCTAATCTTTTTTTGGGGTACTGGGGGAAAAGGCTGAACTTCTCTAGATTGCTTTTGTGTAGGGATAACTACTGTATGCTTTGTTTGTGAAGGTAGTTTAATGCGTCAACACAAACTCATCTGCAAGGACTGCAGCTTTCTCGAGAGTAAGATCCTCCTTGGTACATCGGTCTAGTACTTCCCAAGTTTATTTTATTTTAAATATGTGAGGAAGTAACTTTTAAAGAATGACCAGGCATCCTCAACTGACGGGATGAGGTCAATATCCTTCCAGGGTACCCGGGCCAGGCGATTGAAAAGGCCTGCTCGCAGAAGTTTTTAGGGGCGTTTGACAGTGATGAGGGGTGGTCGTTTGACCGCGGACCCGTGGCGGATACAGGCAATGAGGCAGTGATCGCTGAGATCTTGATTGAAGACAGCAGAGGTGTATTTGGAGGGCAGGTTGGTCAGGATAATGTCTATTAGGGTGCCCATGTTTACGGATTTAGGGTTGTACCTGGTGGGTTCCTTGATGATTTGTGTGAGATTGAGGGCATCAAGCTTGGATTGTAGGACTGCCGGGGTGTTAAGCATATCCCAGTTTAGGTCACCTAACAGAACAAACTCTGAAGCTAGATGGGAGCGATCAATTCACAGATGGTGTCCAGGGCACAGCTGGGAGCTGAGGGGGTCGGTAGCAGGCGGCAACAGTGAGAGACTTATTTCTGGAGAGATTAATTTTTAAAATTAGAAGTTCGAACTGTTTGGGCATAGACCTGGAAAGTATGACAGAACTTTGCAGGCTATCTCTGCAGTAGATTTGCAACTCCTCCCCCTTTGGCAGTTCTATCTTGACGGAAAGTGTTATAGTTGGGTATGGAAATCTCAGAATTTTTGGTGGCCTTCCTAAGCCAGGATTCGGACACGGCAAGGACATCAGGGTTGTCAGAGTGTGCTAAAGCGGTGAGTAAGGCAAACTTAGGGAGGAGGCTTCTGATGTTGACATGCATGAGGCCAAGGCTTTTTCGATCACAGAAGTCAACAAATGAGGGTGACTGGGGACATGCAGGGCCTGGGTTTACCTCCACATCACCCGAGGAACAGAGGAGTAGTAGGAGTGAGGGTGCGGCTAAAGGCTATCAAAAACTGGTCGCCTAGAGCGTTGGGGACAAAGAATAAAAGGAGCAGATTTATGGGCGTGGTAGAATAGATTCTGGGCATAATGTGCAGACAGGGGTATGGTGGGGCACGGGTACAGCGGAGGCAAGCCCAGGCACTGGGTGATGATAAGAGAGGTTGTATCTCTGGACATGCTGGTCTCAATGGGTGAGGTCACCGCATGTGTGGGGGGTGGGACAAAGGAGGTATCAGAGGTACGGAGAGTGGAACTACGAGGTCCATTGCAAACCAAAACAATGATAATGATAACTAGCCTGAACAACAGTATGCAGGCATATTGATATTTGAGAGAGACATACAATAAGGCATAAAGTGATTGCAGGGGCTTGATTGGGAGAGCTAGCTAAAACAACAGGTAAGATAACAGCAGCAATAACAGTGGCTAGTCTAACACAGCAACAACAGGTAAAAATGGCGACGACTAGGCAGAGAGGGTCGGATTAACTACACACAGATCCTGAGTTAAAGCACAGAGCCGACAGATAAAACACAAATAAACAGAATGGAGTACCGTGAATTAATGGACAGTCAAGCAGGCATCAGCTATGTACCAAGTGATCATAGTTCCAGGGGCAGCCGTAGATGGAGCAGGGAGGCCTCCACTAAGCTAGCACGCGGCGTTTAAAGTTAGTAGCCCGGGGGGTGGTCTGCTCAGACGGAGGGGGTCTGCTCAGACGTGGTCGTGTCGACAGAGAAATCCAAGCCGGATGGCGATGGCGAAAGAGAGGTTGTGAATTGTAGAATTGTGTTTGCTAACTGGTGCTAGCTTCGTGGCAGTGGCGCTAGCTGCGCTAGCTGCAAGCTAGCTGTGAGGATCAGAAGTAGTGGCTCAGGATTACGGCAGGAATCCGGCGTTGTTGTCGAGAGACAGTCCGATGCTGGTAAATTGGTGAGTAATATCCAGGCTAATAACAGGGCTGGTGTCTGTGCAGAAGGTAAAGCTGCTAGCAGCGGCAAAAAATGGCTAAATTAGCTTGTAGCTGAATTAGACCAGTTGTGATGGATTGGCAGGGTTCTGTGTCGCAAAAAAGGTCCAGTCCAATTGGCAAAAGAGGTATTGTAGCCAAGAATTCGCTGGTAGACCTTCTTCG